>NC_088929.1:35665000-35792500 GCF_038396675.1 Hydra vulgaris
ATGCCAGCACCAGATGCTTTGACATTAACAACATTCGAAAAAAAAATATTTTTAATAAATACAGCAATACCTTCAAATGCTTTATTTTCAATCTCTGAATGCGTTCTTAATGCAGCTACTGTTTCTTCGCAAAAAACAGACAAACAAAACTTTTCAGATTGTCTCTCTATTGGTTTTGAATAAACTGATTTAGCTGTAAGTTTAGAGAGTTTAAAAAGACTATTGCACTCAGTTTTATATATAGTTTCTAAATCACTCCACTTAGCCAAAGCCAGTTCCTTATTGTTCAAAATTTAAGTTCGTCAGTCTTTTCTGTCAACCAATTGTTTCGTATAGCTTTCAAGAGATGCACATAGTCATACAATAAATATATACCTGATGTTGTAAACCATGGTTTACTATCAACTGTTTTAAACATTCCAAAAAATCTTTGGTTTACACGGTTACCATCAGTAATTATTACCATTTATGGTAAATAATTTTGAAAATAGTAGTGTCTTACTATTTTAAATTATATTTATCGTATCAACAATTTGTTGACAATGAGCAAACTGAATTTCAGAGGAAAGATTTGCAACAGGTTGAGCTTTACATATAAATTCTGGACCTCCAAAAAGACATTTATTCATAAATGATAAAATTGTTTTAGCTAACTTTTCAGGGTAGTTTACTGCCTGACCAAACAAAGCAACTCTTTGTTAAAGTAATGAAGCTTTGACATAGACCTCATCAATTAGTAGTATGAAAGTTCTTTTCAATGGATTTAAATTTATAAAAAAAGTTTTTAAGAAACTTAGGTCCTCCGTTGAGCTTATTTTTGAAGTCAATCGTGTTAAAGTCCTTATACTTGGCAACTTGTAGTCAATACACAAACAATCATATAAACTTCGTCGCAGAGCAAAATACTCATATGCTCTTCATATAAATCTGAAGTATATGAAACTTCATCAACATTAACTTTTCTCATAGCATTAAGGTGTTCGAATAGAATATTTGACTGAAGCGAACCTACTTTATTTTTTAAAAATCTAACTGCTTCAAATAAAGCTGATTTTGTTTTTATTGACTTTAGTTTGTTTACAGCTAAAGATGAAATATTACAAGTTGTGCCATTATGGTTAGCTACAAATGAATAATCATTGAAAACTACTAAAATAAATAATGGAACACCAAGTTTGTACATTTTTGATTGTATGTTTAAACTTTTTTTATTAAGCTGGAAAACAATAACATCGTTATTATCACTTAACAAAGATTGAATATCGTCAAATATAAGTTCATCCTCTTATAGAAAATCATTTAACTCATCTGGTAAAATGCTTCGAAAACCGCTTGAAGTTACAGTTTTTCTAACTTTACCTGCTGGTGTGGCTAAACAACTAGGCGGAATATTTTTAAAAACAGATGGTGCGTTTAAATGTCATTGCTTCCCATATTTAATTTCAAAAGGTGCTACATTTGTCCAATGAAGTTGACATACTGCTGTATAGTCTGTAACAATAAAACCAGTTCTTGGGATAGCTTCGCTACATCTTTTTCTCTCCTCTAGATTCTTCGGGAATTTATAAATTGATATTTTTGTTGTAGTTGAGTTTTGAAATTTTTGTTGTAGTTGCGATAGTTCGACTTGCAAAGGGATACCCAGCAAATTAAAGGCATTTTATTTATTACAAAAACTTATCGTTAGTTTGACAATATTATTACCTTACAATGTAACGTCTTGAACCTTACAACGTTATCGTCTTGAAATGGCGCTATCTAATTTATAAACCAATCAAATTTTAAAGATTTATTAAATAAGCGTAAACACAAACCTTTGTCTAATGTGAAAAGATGAAATGTAAACACAGTATTTGGAATTAGCCTTCAGTTTAACAACTTTGTTGCGCAATGTCGAGGCCTGTTATTATAGAAGGCCGTGGTCACACATAATAGAAAATTCTGAAACTAATAAACAAACGTATAAATTTCTATAAGTAAATTTAGTCTTTGATCATTACCTTTATATCCTATCTTATTTTCTTATCATAATCTATTATGGTATTATTTATATAACATATCACAACAATATTATTAGATTTGTGATGTTCAAATATCATATGAAAATTCTCTAACATGTTCATATGATATTTGAATATAGTTCTTAAGTATATAATCTGCAAACAATTGACTGATGCAAGTTCAAATGTTATCAAAAACCAAGCATGCATGCATGGGACACTGCAGTGACTTACAAAGAAATCCTGGTTTGATAGTAAAATTTTCTTTGTTAAAAAAAAATATTAAAATAGGGGGGAGATAGGGAGGTTTCTGTAACTATTTTAGGCTCCAAAACTTTTAACTTTATATATAATAAGGTAACTCAAGGGACTTACGAAGTACATTGAGGAACAAGAACAGGATATTTACAGAAACTTTCCAATTTTTAATCTGGAGGACCACAGTGTAATTGGGAATAAAGTCTCTGGGTCCAGTATTCAAAGTAATATGATCTAAAGTAATATATAAATTAAATAAAATGCTTTGAAATGCATGCAGTTATACATATAATTCCTGATAGTTAATTATATGTATAACTAGTTATAGATAAAATTTATTATATAAACTTATTTTTTAGGGTTTTTCTTGAACAAATAAGTACCAATTAATTAAAATTCAAGATTTAGTTCAAGTTCAAATTCTCATTTGTTTCTTGTTTTTTTACTATTTAGATTTATTTTTTTTTAAATTTGTTAACTAGTACTAATTCTAACTACTATATATATATATATATATATATATATATATATATATATATATATATATATATATATATATATATATATATATATATATATATATATATATATATATATATATATATATATATATATATATAATATATACATATATATATATATACATATATATATATATATATATACATATATATATATATATATATATATATATATATATATATATATATATATATACATATATATATAGCATTAAGGATATGGGATCATCCATAAATGATGCCAGTAGATAGAGGGGCAGTGTGAGTTTAACAATTATTGACAATGGGGAGGGGATGTTGAGACCAAAGTTATGTCAATTAAAAAATTGAACTAAAAAAAAATAAAGTATTTTATTTTAAAAAAAAGTAAAACAATTTATGCTGGCTATGAGCAGGTTTTAGAGGTATTTACACCAACAATGCGGTCTAAAAACTTCTTGCTTTTATTGCTTAAAATTGTAGAGGATAATAGGAAAAACAATTTAAATTCAGAAATTAGCTTGCTTATCTGAAAGAACAATTTATGCTTTTTTTTGACTTTAATTGAGTACTGTTGAGAATAAATGTATAATTGAACCAGAAAAAAACTGATGGTTATGCACTTTTTATATTATATTAACAATTCAGATATACCATCATAATATGATAACAATAACTGATATCATTATCAATGGAAGTAAGCAAAACATTGACTGAGTTTGATAAAGGGTGAAGGTGTTCAATAAACCGGGTCATGATCTGACATCATTATGCATAGACGATCCTGTGATTTAGGTCAAATAAGTAATCAAATTTGCCATATTTCTCTTTAGAAAGTGTAAGAAAAAAGCATTGTTATGCTGAGAACCTAACTATTTAGCAAGCTTTGATCACCAAATTTAAAAATTTGAGAGACAGAAGTGGAAGTGCGAATCGCAAAAGAACTAATAACAATGCTCTATATTGATTTTCACATTGTAGACTAACATAAATATAGTATATAGAAATAATAAATGAAGTTTACATGATTTTTAAAATTTGTATTTATTTCCATTAATTATCAGTTGTCAGTCTCTATTTTTTAAAATGAATTACAAAACTGTTTATTTATAGTATAATAATAATAACATAAAAATACTAGTTTCCTAATGCTATTATCATAAAAATGTTAATGGTATTGGTTTTAAAGTGAAATTTTCTATTGATTTTATTTTTTTAATGTTATTTATTTATATATATATATATATATATATATATATATATATATATATATATATATATATATATATATATATATATATATATATATATATATATATATATATATATATATACATATATATATATATATATATATATATATATATATATATATATATTTATAAATATATATATTATATATATATATATTATATATATATATATATATATATATATATATATATATATATATATGTATATATGTATATAATTATTACTTTATTAATCCCTACAAAGCTTACAGTAATTCAGTTAAGATTGAATCTGAGTTATTAAAACGTAATAAATTTAACATCAATAGAAAGGTAAAGCTGTCATCGTTTAAAATATAAAGGGTGTTGTCAAAATATGTTGCAAATAAAATTGAGTTAATAATATAATCACGTTCAACAATGATAAACATTCTTACTGTAGTAAAAAATAGTACTAACTGATAAATTTGAACAAATAAATATAAAATTAACAAAAACAATGAATAAATAAGAATTTTAGCTTGAACTTTTACTAAATCTTGAATTCGATTTAATTGGTATTAATTTGTTCAAGCATAACCTTAAAAATTATGTTTTTTTAACAAATTATATGTATAACTAGTTATACATATAGTTAATTATCAAGAGTTATATGTATAACTATATGCATTTTAAAGCATATTGTTTTATTTAAACGTTACTTTAGATCATATTACTTTAAAAACTGGACCCAGAGGCTTTATTCCCAATAACACTGTGGTACTCCAGATTAAAAATTGAAAAGTTTCTGTAAATATCCTGTTTTTGTTCCTCAATGTAGTTCGTAAGTCCCATAAGTGTTTAGGACCTTATTATATCTAAAGTTAAAAGTTTTTGACCATAAAAAAAGTTACAGAAACCCATCTCCGTCCTACTTTTGTCTTATTTTAATAAATAAAATTGGGAATTCTTTGACTTTCAAACCTGCATTTCTTTGTGGGACACTGCAGTGTCCTATGCATGAAAGATTAGTTTTTGACAACATTTCAACTTGCATTAGTTAACTGTTTGCAAATAACTTACTCAAGATCTATATTCAAATAACTATTATATTATCCTAATAATACGTCTATTTGCACAAATCTTAATCTTATTTCTATAAAGAAAGATAAACACTATTCGTGGTTCTTACGTACTTGCTTGCCATTCTCTATATTAATATAAATTAGTTTCACACAATATAAACGTTACGCAATGCAATGTCGATTTAAAATTTCTTTTTAGTTTTTTTTTTGTTTCTAGCTTTTAAAATAATTCCCATGCAAATCCCACAGGAAACCCACTTGGGATTTCCCATTTGTGTAAATACCATATGGTTCCCACATGTAACCCATGTGGGACTACCCACATGGATTTAAGGTGACAAATTTCCATACGGATACCACATGGGAAAATCCGACCCATGTAAATCCCATCAATCCCACACGGAACCCACGCGGAACCCATGTAAAACGCGGTGGGTTCCGTGTAGGATTGATGAGTTTTACGTGGTTAATTTAATTATTTTTCACAGGGTATATATATTTATATATATAGATATATATATATACTATATATATTATATATATATATATATATATATTTATATATGTTTATGTATATATATATACATATATATATATATATACATATATATGTGTGTATATATATATATATATTATATATGTTTATGTATATATATATATATATATATATATATATATATAAACATATATATTTATATAAATATATATATGGGTATATATAAATATATTTATGTATATATATATATATATATATATATATATATATATATATATATATATATATATATATATTTATATATATATATATATATATATATATATATATACATATACATATATTTTTTATACATATATATATGTGTATATATATATATATATTTATATATGTTTATGTATATTTATATATATATATATATATATATACTATATATATATAAATAAATATATATATATATATATATATATATATGTATGTTTATATATATATAAACATACATACATATATATATATATATATATATATGTTTATTATATATATATAGTATGTTTATTATATATATATACATATATAATATATATATATATATATATATATATATATATATATATATATATATATATATATATTTATATATATATATTTATAAATATATGTGTTTGTGTGTTTTTATATATATATTTATAAATTAAATATATATATATTATATATATATATATATATATATATATATATATACATAAAAATATATATATATATATATATATAATTATATATATATATATATATATTTGTATATGTATGTGTGTGTGCGTTTATATATATATATATATATATATATATATACATATATACATACATATATAAATATATATATATACATATATATATATAATATATATATATATATATATATATATATATATATATATATATATAAATATATATATATATATGTGTATATTATATACATACATATATATATAAAAACCAACTATTAGTGCTACAAGTATGAATTTGTTGAAGTTGAATGTAACCAAATAGATTAGTGTAAATACTTACTAAATTATAATATATATATATATATATATATATATATATATATATATATATATATATATATATATATATATATATATATATAAACATATATATATATATAAATATATATACATATATATATATATAAATAGTATATATATATATATATATATTATATATATAAATTATATATATATATATATATATATATAGTATATATAGATATAAATATATAGATATATATATAGATATTATATATATATTATATTATTTAATATATATTATATTATATATAATATATTATATCTATTATATATATATATATATATATATATATATATTATATATATATATATATTATATATATATATATATATATAATATATATAAATATATAATATATATTATAATAAATATATATAATTATATATATATATATATATATATATATATATATATATTATAATTTAGTAAGTATTTACACTAATCTATTTGGTTATATTCAACTGGGTGGAATACTTGTAGCACCAATAGTTGGTTTTTATATTAACAAAGTGAAAATAAAGTTGATATAAAGCTTCTAAGTCTTTATTTTTTTAATAAACGCATGTCTGAAATTCGATCGTGAATTAAATCATTTGTTGTTATAATTGTGTTGACACTTATTCTATGTATCCTTTCGTTGTTTTCTGATTTATGTTTGTAGGTGGTAGTGCTATAATTTTTTTTTTAATTTTTCAGGGCCGACGACATTAGGGCGCCTGTCGTATGACCCACTTTTTTTCTAAAGGACCTTTTAATTTTTTTTGTTAAGGAACTTTTAGATACAGAGGACCTCTATTAGAATTTGGAAACCCACACTTCGAAACTCGTTTCGTCGGCCATTTATTTAATTATTGCTTTTTTATTAAAATTTATGGAGCTTTAAAAGTTTTTATCAATTATAGATTCCCTGCTACGTTGTACGCTCAAGTTTGAGCATACAACGTAGCAGGGACATTACATTTATATGCAAGCAATGCTAAATTTATTGGAGTTGCGTAAGTTTTCAGTTTTGTCATCTTTCTATTTGACTTATATGTTTTGGACTTTTTTAATTCTGTTTTTCTTTGGGTCACTCAACAAAATATTTACAAAATATTTTGTAGAGTATATGACAATATATTTACAGTAGAGGTATGACAATATATTTACAAAACAAAATTTTGTAAATATATTGTCAAACCGGCGTCATAAAGATAAACATTATAAATTAAATTGTATATTATTTGACCCTTCACTGATCCATCACTGAAGTAACGCATTAGTTAAAACATCTAACAAACTTAAAGTTCAGCAATTAGTTTATCAAAAAATACATGACTGTATTTGTAATGTAATGCATGCAAACACTGGTGTTATTGATACTCAATAAAATTCATGTTGAAGTGCATTATTCAGTTTATAATAAACGACAAATTGTTGCAATTTTGCACGGCTCTTTTTTCAATAAAATATTTAAACAGCATTTAAACAAAGAAATATTTTTTAAAAAAATTACGCAACTTTAATAATTTTTTCTTAAACTTTTGCTCCTTTTTCTGTAATTGCTTTGTTTTTTGGCAATACAACATGTTTAGATAAACTGATGCTTTTGAAACTAATTCATCTGTCCACTGCTTGTAATTCTAAGGATTCTAGTGTTTCTCAATATATTTGTATATATTGCTTAAAAGTTATAATTTTATCAGATTTATAGTCTTTATACTATTCTTAAAGAGACAGTTTTTTTAATTAGTTTATGGATACTTATTACAATGATAAAACATTCGTTTTTTTGATAAAAGATCACAAACCATTTTTTCAATCATACAAATATACTGCGCCGTAACTGGGCAACTTAAAAGCATTTACTTTGTGCATAGGAAAGTTAGCTTTATATTCCTATGCACAAATATATTAAGACTTTTTCTCCAGACTAAATTTCAGATGAAAAAGAAGAAAAAAAAATGTTCTGCTAAACGTCTTGTGCTAATATAACTTCAGAGTTTGTTTTTTAACATTTGCTGCTAATTTTTACAACATTTCTTTGTTGTAGTGCAGACTCTTTTATGCATTCAAATTAAGTAAATTTCTTATATGATTCAAGACATTTTTATTTACCAAATAGACGAAATATGTAGATTGTATAGAATAAACAGTTGCAACACGAAATGTCTTCCAAAGTTAAATGGATCGTTAAAAAAGTTAATTAAAAGTACACAGACACGTACAGTTAAAACGAGCTCTAATAATAATTCTGATACTCTTGATTATGATGATATTTGTTTATTTGATTCAAGAAGTAACCTAAATAAAGCTTAAAAAAAAATTATCAAACAAAACTGATTACTGCAGAAAAAGTAATAAAAATTCAAGGTTGATTACAAAAAAGTTAATCACAAGAAAACGTTTTATAAATCAATTACTGCTCTTTTTTATAATTGATAATAAATACCTTTTGAGGCAAACCTGAATGATTTACATTTCTTTAAGTGTTAAAAAGTAAATCAATAAAGAGTTTATTAAAGTGGAATTATTTTATCTATAGTGCAGATATGATATAATCTGGTCAAGTATCAAAGATATGAACAGTTTTAGAGCTCTGAAAATTAATTTGCAACAGCAAAAAGCTCAAAAATAGATAGACGAGGAAAAAGGAAAACAAGTAAAAATGATTAAGAATAAAAGATTAAAAAAACTAATCCAGTGAAAAAAAATAAAAATATTAAAGAATCTTAAGTAAAAAATGGTTTTAATTAAATGATACAAAAGTACATTTACTTAACTGGTGATTTTAATGTAGACATTCAAATAAAAAAAGATTTTTACGCTTCATGGTTTATAAATACCCTACTTCAGAACAGCGTAGGATAAAGCGGGGTTTATTGAGAAAAGGGGCAAGATGAAGAATTAAAATATTTTGAAAACTATGCATCGCATGATAAAACAACAAATAGATGAAAAGTTCGGCATAACATTGAGCAGAATCAAGTTTTTAATCTTCAATATCTTGGCTTCTAATAAACGAGTTTTGTTTTGAATTCTATTTATTATTTAAAATAAATCATTTTTAACGATACACATCACTTAAGTTTATGCGAGAGCCCTCTATCAAAAAAAGCAACAAAACTTATTGTACCTATTACAAGCCAGAAAACTTGCGATACCTAATTTCATGCCACAAATCAAGCCGTACCTAGTATAAAGCCACAAAACTTGCTGTACCCATTTGCAAGCCACAAAAGTTGCCGTACCTATTTGGAAGCCACGAAACCTGCAGTATTTATTTGCAAGCCACAAAACTTGCAGAACTTATGTTTCAAGCATTTGTACATTATTTAATATTTAAATAAAGATAATGTTGCTAGGAAAAATGTGGCTGGTTCGGAATCCTATGTCTTTAATAATTGATAATGTAAAAATTTCCGAACTCACCACCATTTCTCATTTGTCTCCTTCCTCTCCTCCAATGGCTGCCTCTGTTGTCAGCACCCCTGTTTGGAGGACGATCAGCCGTCTAAAACCTCCCAACTGGACCTAACGCAAACAGAATTTATTGTTTTTGGCCCCATAATGCTGGTAACGGTACTTTAGATAGGCCTTATATGTTAGTTTTAAATGGAAGGAAATCAATTGAAAGCATTATGAAGCATTTTATATAAACCTTTAAATATCTACCTATAAATATAAACCCTAAAAAATCTTTAAATATCTACCTATATTATATAAACCTTTAAATATCTACCTAAAAACCTATAAATATCTTAAGTAGCGAGTTAAAATGATTAAAAATTTAAAAACTTCTGTTAAGAACTTGTTAGTATTTCTTCTGGAATATATCCATCTACAATTGGGTTTTCAATAAGTTCAAACAAAACTTCAATAAGTTCAAACAAAAATTTTCAGCGCATCTTTTGCCAAGTAGACCACTGAAGCTTCCTAGCCCAGTTGTGTCACCATCAAGTTTTTTAAAAAGATCTCGTAACGGAAGTTTATTTTGACGTAAGGCGCATCCAATTAGACGTATTTTTCTTTTTAAAAGCTCTTCTAGTTTTACCACTAAGCCACTTATTGGTCAAGTATTGGTAGCAGTATTATCTAGACGAACAGCTTGTATACTTTCCAAGCTGTTATGTTCTAGTAAAACACTGAACATTTTGGTAGCAAAACCTAAGCCTGTAGCACCAGAAATATAAATTGTCCAATGATAATTTTTGCTAAATTTTCCAACTTCATAAGTCAATGTAAGGTGATTTTTAGGTTCAATGCATTTTTTTAGCACTTCTCCTTGAGGTGAGTTTATTATTTTACTTATTTTAGTTATTTAATTGAGCTTGCTATCAGCCCCAAAGACAAATTAACTGTGTTTTTGTTCCACATCTTCAATAACGATTTTAACTTTTGAATTGGCCCTATCTAAATTGTTTTTGTCAACCAAACGTCATTTTTTAGGAGATGTTTATCAACGTCATATTTTAGGAGATGTTTAATGTCATGTAGTTAAGCATTCACAAGGACTGCACCTACGTTTTATGAACACTTGTTTCTGACTAGTTCCCATTGCAAATCTTAGAAGTTTAACCAAGTTGTATTTTCCAATAGAATTATTTATTGGTTTCTATTTATCTTCATGCTAAAAAAAGTTAATGAAATGAAATGTCTTCTGTTTTAAACTACTAATATTTATAAAATATTTACCTCCGTAATGGATAAAACACTTGTTTCTTCAATTAAGTTTACGTGTGGAATGTGGGATTCATCTTAATCAACTAGCTGTGAGATTTTTTGTTGTTCTTTATCAAGTCTTTGAATCCATTTGGCAGATAATCTATCAAAGAAAGAAAATTAATCGGCACCTTTTGGACCGATTTTTTCTTCTGATTACGAAGATAAGCTCTGTCTTCAAGAGGTACTTTATTACTATGAGAGCCGAGGCATACAATATGTTCTTCAATTTAATTTTCTTTATTACATGAAAATTTTCTGCCACTACAGGGAAACACATCTAATAAATAGGAACACGCAGATATATCAAAAGGTTTGCCCAAGTTTGAAGAAAGATTTCTTTTAGCGCTCTTTTTTTCGTGCTTGTGATTAATATACTTAACAAGTACTTAACAAGTACAAGAAGGTCCTCAACTTTCCTATTAATAGATTTGTCAGTTATAAGAGCTAAACTTGGATTTATGATACCCCAAATTAAATTAATGTTTTTGCTAACTTGCTGAGTCACGAATACGATAAATGCATATGGATTTATATAAATAAGATACTAATAGTAAAAAATAACCTGTCTAAAAGTGCTTGTTATATGTCATTGATCATTCAAATGGGCCACCAGAATATTTTTTTTCACTTTTTATCCATATAATTGTAGGCTTATCTTTCGACAATTTCGTATACTAATATTATATTTAAGTTGTATTAAAGTATAACACTTAGAGTCATGGGCCACAGCGTTACTTTTTAGTGAGGGCTAAGACACAAAAAACCCTAAATTATAAAAACCTACTGTTATATACCTGCTTTGTAAAAAAAAATCCCTTTTGAAAAAACCTGGGGATATAGTCCCCTAAGGATTTTAGTAAAACTTTTAGTTCCTTCAACTGAATTAAGTAAAACCATGAGTTCCTTCACGAAGTTTTTTTTACTCTGCTTCAGAAGTTGCAAAACAAAACCTACGTAATATTAAACAGGTAAAAATATTACTCTAAATATAATAATCATAAGTATTTACTTTTGATATTAAATAATTTCTTTAAATTGCAGGGTTTTTTTTAACCCTTTTTTAAATTCTTTATATTAAATTTTAAAACTAACTTTTATATACAAACAAGAACTTTTAAATACAAACGAGAACTTTTAAATACAAAAAAGAACTTTTAAATACAAAAAAGATTTGCAAAATTTAAAATTAAATGCGTATGATTTAGTGAAAATTTATTGCCTTTTTAAACCAATTGCGTTTCGTAAAAAGTTGTTAATTGGTTACTTCACAAATTCGAAACAAGATATTTTAAAACGAGATTACTAGACTTAAAATAAAATATTTCAATGTTTGAAATTAGTTATCAAACAATACTTGTTCGAAATTAAGGCTTGAAATGTAAATCCGCAAGCCATTTTAAACTAGGATTCTTGAGATTTAGCAAAACCTTATTTATAACCCAGACACAGTAACTGCAACATTACGCAACTCAAAGTTCAAAAAAAAAAACTAAAATCAACCTACCGTAATGAGTAGTTATATTATACTTTTCGTAGCATAAATGAAAACATTAGTTGTATAACATTATTAGTTGTCAATCATTAAACCATGCCAAGATTTTTTATAAATGTTAACAAGATGAATGTTGTAACCATTTCTTGATTGATACAACATAATATCATCCGAAAACAGTTTAATGCCATAATTTTCATTAGTACAATAAACAACGTCGTAAATAAATATTAAGAACAATCGAGGTCTTAACTGAAATGTTTTTAGAATATGAGGTACCAACGCACACACATTGAGAGCGATTAGTAAAAACATTTTTATTCTAATTAAACAGTTCGTACTTAATACCATAGTGTTGCAATTGGAACATAAGTTTAGGATGAATTACCGACTCAAATACTTTTTTTAAATCAATATGGATGATGTCAACTATTTTTTTGTTATTTACGGCTGTGGTCCATTTGTTCAACGTTGAAGCATTTGTGAGCATGTGGATCTACGATTAATAAAAGTTATTTTCTTGCAAACAGTTTTTTATGGTTTTAACGCTGATTGATTCCATAATTTTGCAAACAATACAGGTCATCGAAATAGGTCTGTAGTTGGTTAAGAGAGTGGTTGAAAGAGGGTGCCTTTCTTAAAAATTGGACATATCATTGCTAATTTCTAAATTTTTAGTATAGTGTTCGTGGTCATTGACATATTTTGAATATAATAGAAAGGGGAATGGTAATTGAATCGGGTCATGCTAAAAGGGGATAAGTCACAAATATTGAATATTGAGTTAAAAATGGTTTTCATGTTTTAATAGTAGGTTTTAACTATTTATGATAAAATCAGACATGCCTAACGCTTGGTTACCCAAGTAACTGGAATCAGTTGTAGAGCTGTTCATGCTAGAAGGAGTAAAGTTACTGATTTACCCCCTTTTAGCATAAAAAATCATCTTATGCCGTCTCTAGACGTAACTACGCAATTGACTGCAACAGATAGCCGTTATTTTTTTTATTTATTTTACTGTATTGTATAGCTCAAACTAAAGAGGAATTTACTTTATATTTAACTTTTTGTCTTTTGTTTTTAGTCTTATGTTATTGTACTGTATAGCTTAATCTAATTTGGAATTAAATTTATTTTTAACATTATGTCTTGTGTTCTTATTCTTGTGTGTATATACTATATTATACTATACATTGCTTACCCTAAATATGAATTAACTTTATGAATTAACTCTATGTTTTGTTTTCTTAGTCTTATGTTATATCATTATTAAGTGAGGAAATATGGAAATAAATTCAGATGAAAGTGATGAGGTTTTTGAGAAAAATTCAGCAAAGAAAAGGAAATCAGATCAAAGTCTTTGGAAGAAAAACAAATAAAGATTGCCAGAATAAAAGGTGAAAAATATGTTAACTACCAAGGAAATACTGTACCTCAAAAGTGTCTGGCATCCCCTGCAGGTATGTAATTTTGTATTCAATTTTACTGAATAGTTTTACAGTTTTACAACTTATTTTTATAGGTAGAACTTGTATAACATAATACACATAATGTATAACATAATACACAGTATAAAATATTTATTTGTTCTTTTAGCTGCAAGAGAAACAACTGTCTTGAGACTATTAATGAAGAGGATTAAATGGATATATTAAACATTTCCATACCTTTAACACTAAAGATGAGCAAGATTTGTTCCTACAATCCTTGATTGATTCCCAAAAAGTAAAGCAGAGACGACCCAGGAAGGAAAAGAGTTCTAAAAAAGAAGTGCTACCGTATCACGTTATGGTGGGTTCTGATCGAATGCCAGTTTGTTTTAAAGCTTTATTAAGTTTACATGCATTCACTAAAAAACGAGGTGAAAGATTGAGAGCTTTGAAAACGATTTCGAAAAGCCCAGTGGATAATAGAGGACGTCATATAAAACAAGTATTGTCTAAGAGAAATCAAACTTTTTATCAGACAGCACATTGAAAGCTTTTCAACTAAAGAAAGCCATTATCTTGGAAAGCCTATATACTATCTAGATGCCACTTTAAATGTTAAAACTATGTATAGGCTGTTTAAAGAAAAATAATTTTCAATAAAAGTTGAAGGAACAAAGTATTTCAACTACTTTAAAGAAAACTAGAATCTTTCCTTTGGAAGGCCGCAAGTTGAAATATGCTGCACTTGCGAGGTACTCAATATAAAGTTAAGGAGTCCTCGCCTCAATGAGGCAGCAAAAAGGTGTGCTCAATCTGAACTTGATGTACATAAATGCAAATCAAAAAAGTTTTATGATCAAATACGAAAAGACGTCAGTGAGAAGGACAATAGTCAAATTTTATCATTGTGTTTTGACTTTATGCAGAACATACAGATCCAAAAATACCAGTACAAGAAACCTTCTATCTGAGACAACTTTTAGTTAATGTTTTTTGTATTCGTAACAATAAAAGTATCAAAGCAAAGATTTTTGATTACTACCAAGACACAGGAGGCAAGGGTCCAGATGTAGTGTGTTCCCTTCTATTTAACTATTTAATGAAAGTAGAGCAGCAGTTTAATGAACTCTACTTGTTCTCAGATAATTGTTAAGGCCAAAATAAAATCCATTCATTATCTAGGCTACTCTTAGCCATGACTGATATAAAGAAATTTGAAAAGGTTGAGCAATTCTACCCAATAAGAGGGCACTACTTCCTACCATGTAATAGGGATTTTAGCATAATAAAGAGATAACTAAACCGACACGATAGACTGTACACAGTAGACTAAGTATGTGACCTTATTAAAACATCCTCTAAAAATGATATATTTATGGTACAAAAAGTTCAATCTTCAGAAATTTTAAACTTCAAGACGTGGTAGCCGCAGTTTTATAAAAAAAGTTGTGTTTCCGATGAAACCAAAGGTAAGCAAGCCAAAAAGGACAAAAAGCAGTACTTTTCAATAAGCAAGTTTATGCACTGCACTTATGATATAAAATTTCCTTCTAAGGTTATTGGCCGACCTTTTATTGATTCTATAATAAATCACAGCTTTTCTTTTAGAGCAAGGGGTTATGTATCCCAAACTTATGTTTTCCAAGTAAAGAAGCTTACCCTGCAAGAAAAGTATCAACAAAGATTGAAAAAGTGGCGGACATAAAAAAACTACAACCCTATATTCCAGTGGAGCTTGAAGACTTTTATGCTGAAATTTAAATGTGACCAACAACCGAAGTAGTTGAAGTTGAAACGATGACTAAGTGGTTGTTGCTTGTATTGCTAATCTCAGACTAAAGAGATTTGTTTGAAGATAGTATATATTTATGAAATTAGTTATTTATAAATAAGAGTATATGTAAATATTGATTTTTTAGTGTTTTTAGTAAATAACATTTTTTTAAAACACATTTATCTGTCTATTTATTCAAGTTATGCTAAAAGGTGATAAGTCAAGCAACTTTAATGATTTTTTTTCATATGAAAGCATTGTAAATGACATTAATCAAGTATGTTTCATAATAACTGAGGTAGTAAAGAATTTATATACATAAAGTTACATCTGAAGAGAATGCAAAGTTTTATTTAGTTTTCTCAAAACTATGCGTTGTTGACTAATCCCCTTTTAGCATGAGCCGATTCAATTGTAGCTGCAATTGATTTTAAAAATATTAAAGAAATATATACAAATTAATCATAAAATTAACTAAGATGTTTATCAAAAATGTAAAATACTATTTAATAATATCAGTTTTTTTTAATTTAACAAAAAATACAGGCTGCCTCATAATGCAAAAAGATATCTAAAATGCATCTAATTAGCGTCTAAAAACAGAACTAAAAGACGTCTAAACTTACATCGAAAATGAGCGCTAAATAGACGTCTTATGTAATGACTTAGATGACTTTAGATGTATTTTGTTCGACAAAAAAATATCTTGAAGATCCATTGAAGATGTGAAATATACATCTAAAAATGTATATTAAATGACTAAATTACGTCTCTTAAATAGATGTTTAAGGTGCGTTTAAAATAGATGCACAATCGACTATTTATATATCTAATATATATCTTTAGATGTAATCGAGATGCCTTTTAGAAGCATCATATTCCATACATAGTATATGTCTTTAATTGTTTATCTAAGAGGTACTTTATTTATTTATGATGTCTCAAAGACCAGTTTTTAGATACATATTAGATGCATTCTTTTTACTAAATTAAGCCTAAAACTTGTTTAAAACATTTAACAAGTAAATAAACAATTACGTTCGAATTATTTAAACTTGTTTTACAACATTAAAAAATACAATATATCACTAGTTCTGTTTTGAGTCTGCCAACTTGCTGTTCCACATCAACAATACTAAATTATAATTTAATGATAAAAATATAATAAATAAATGAATTTCTTTAAAGATATGTATTTATAATGGTAATCATATTTTTTCTGCGCTTCTTTGTGTCTTTCTGAAATTTCAGTTTAATAATTTTATTTTAGTTCACGATTATAGTTTTCTTACTTTTGGATATATAACTGAACAATTAATATATAAGAAGTTAAAATACCAAAGGTATTTTAACTTCTTATATAATAATTAAAGGGTGTTTAAATTGGGTCTTTGTTTAAAGAGAAATCTTTTTCTAAAATGACCAACTAAAATAGGAGAAATATTGAATAAATAACAGAAATTATGTATAACTTTATTTTTAAACATATAACAATAAAGTTGTTATAAAAAATATTATCCATGAAAATGGCGGGTAAATAAAAAAAACCATTTGCTTTAACTCATCGTTTTTGGAGTTTACTTTTTTATATTCACACGGCCTATATTTTTATGGATAATACTTTTTTAGCACCGTTATTGTTATACGTTTAAAATATAAAGGTTTTCAAAGTCGCTTCAAAGTCGACTTGCTCAATATTTCTCATGTTTTAGAGTCTTTTTTTTTAGTAAAAGATTTCTTCTTAAATAAAAATTTAAACGCCCTTTGGTATTTCAACTACTTATACATTATTATTTCTGGTAAAATTTAATAAATACACTAATAAATATACAATTTAACCCTTAGACTTTAGGTTTGACCACTCATCGAAGAGTATTTTTAACTAAACTTGTAGGTCTATTGAAAATAAAATTGTGTTATGTTATTGTAATGACTGAACCTTAAAGAAAAGTTTTTCTGAAAAGAAAATAAATATATTTACCGAACTTATATAGATTAACGCCATACCTATCATAAAATTTCTACAACTTTTTTTCTTTATAAAATTTTACATTGCACTTTTTTCAATAAAGACACACTTTTTGAGAAAAAAACATGCAGAAACATATATGCAGGTAATAAAGTTATTTTTTTTAACATCCCATAGGCATTTTTAAATAAAGAAAATAAAACATAGACAAATAGCAATTTTGTTCCCTTTTATATTTTGTAAAATTTGTAGTCTTAGTTTTGGCAAAACTATGAGTAATTTTTAAGAAAACCAACAAAGTACTTTGTTGCTTGGAAAACATATTGACACTAAGAACATGAAAATCCATTTCTATATAGTTCTTGTGTTTTACCTTAATTAATTATTGCTCTATTACATGTTCTTTAGTACTTTACATATAATTATATATAAATAATGTATATAAAACAATGTTAATAAAATATGTAAATAACATTTCAGACTTAAGCAGCCGTGGCGTAGTGGTAGCGCACTTGCCTCAGAAACAAAGGATCCTTGGTTCAAACCCACCACTGGCCAAATATTGTGACATCGGTTAGGAAGGAGGCGTGAACTTTCAATTAAATGCTCAACCGCGGTGCTCTGTCATAAGACCGTAAGGACTTGTTGGGGCACCTAAATAAAAATAAAATTGAAATTTAAAATCATAAGCCTAAGTTACTTTTTAAAGATTGGAAAATTAGAGCAAAAATATATATACAATCATAAGAAATCAGTTATTTATCATAAGAATCATTTTTCTTACTGTTTTTGAGCTCATCAACATTATTTTTACCTTGGGATTGTGTCATTTGGCAACCTCAGGAAGTCAAAAAGTAACTGGTTTTCAAAGTAAAAACATAAGCAAAGTTTATAATAAAACCATGTGAAGTTGTTATTTTTATGAACTGCTGTAGACCATTGATTTGAAATTTAAAGTCAGAAATGCTAGCTTTTGAGTTTTATATTAAAATGTAGAGGTATGTTTAAAAACGCTAAATGGCGTATTTCGGAATGTAAGTGTTAATACTAAACTGATTTAAATCCAAGTGATATTGCTTGATACTATAACACAATAAAAGCAATCTAAAGAAGTTTTATAATTTTAAAATGCGACATTTCTTTTTAATACTAAAACAATTAGATTTTCTTAATCAACGGCCTCTTTAAGTAATAGTATTATTTTATAGTTACATAGAAATGAGGTTTTCTGAACACCCTTTATTGTGTTGTTAAAAACCATGATAAACTTATTTAAAGGTTTTATAGATAACCAATAACATAATGATGTCTACTTGCGTAACTTTTGAGATGTAGTAATAATATTGTAATGAAAAAGTAATGATTTTGTTTCAAATAATTACCAACAGCAAACTAACTGTCATAAATAAAAAAACTAATAAGTAACAATTAGTAAATAATACTACAATGGAATTGAATCTGGGCACATTAAATCTACCGAACTTAGGTAGTTTGTATATTCAATAGTGCGCCTATCTTAGCATATATACTCGATACAACGCTATTTAAATGTACTTTTTCTTTAATATATTATGATATGATATTGCGGTATAAACAAGACCATACTTAAGTATCAAACTTAAGCATATTCTTTCTTATATCAATTTGAATGTTTAGAAAAAGATTGTAACCACCTCATATGGTGAGGATGTAAACGTTACATAATAATATCGTATGAATTTTAAATCACGTTGACATAAATTTAGTGCAATATATTTGTCTTTGCTGAATTCTAGGCCTTTTAAATGGTTGGCCAGGGACTGATTTTTTTGAGACGGTTTGATTAACAATATGGTAACCAAAAATCATGGACCGGAACTAGGGAAGGTTTGATCATTAGCAAAAGCCTATTATTGACGTTTTTAAACTTTACAGGGAAGAAATACCTAAAAACAAGCACATTAAAAGCGGCTGCAAACTAAATGTTATTTACTCAGGCTTTACTTTTTTACATAACTGTTGTACAAGATTCTCTCAAAGTTATATAAGAGTATTAGTAAATTTACTTATTTTACATAGATTACTTTTAAGTTACTTTACAAATTATTTGAAAAGTAAGCTTATGTAATTTAAATTTTATTTTATTTAATTCATTTTTAATATAAGTTTTTTATTATTTTTAAAATCAAAACTGTCTATGTAAAAGATATCATTTTAATTGTAAAATTTGTTTACATTTGGTAACATTACTTTTATGTAATTCATTTTCATATGCAAGTTTATTTTTTTACAAATATGGTAATATAATTTATTTTTAGTTATTTTTATATGTAAATGTAAGTTGCATTTAAAGAATTATTATATTATGTAAAGTGGTTTTAAAAAGTAATTAACTTTTGCATGTAAAAGTAAACAGTTATTTTATTTGATGTTTTTTCAAATAACTTACTTTTGAAGATAAAAAAAAATTACACAATAAACTAAAAGTCTTTTCAAAAAAAAAAGTTACTTATACGGAAATGCAAACTAATTTTGAACGTTTAAAATTACTTTTGTAATTTACTTATTTTATAAAAATTGCCTTACTCGCCTAAGTAAAAAAAAAACAGTAAAAGACCCATTTCTACTACTAACGCTTACCCTTAAGGTTTGCAACTAATGCAATTAAAATGAAGTTTTATTGATTAGTTCTAAATAATATTTTAAATTTAATTTACATTAATTTACATATCTCTAATTAAATGTTTTATAATAAAATAAAGAAAAAAAATTTTTCATCATTAACTCAACTTTAAAGGCAGTTGAGAGTTTCATCACAAAAAAGCGCCAGTGGACAAAACTAAGACTTTTATTAAGTTCAGTACTAAGTCGTCTGTGAAGTTCAGCATTATTATATAAAATACACTTAAAACAAATAAATTTTAATAAGCAAAAATTGTTCTTTTCAGATTGGTCCCATATGTGAATCAAATACTCCTTGCAGCAACTTGTATTGCCGAGATGTATGTTTGAAAGATAACCAACACAGTTACACATGTATAGGTAATTAGTAAAAATAAAATTAATTTACTTTGATGTCGCAATCTGTAAGCTAACAAGTTGTGTTGAAAGTAGAAACATTTATAAAGATTAGAGTTCTTGTTAATTTTATTTAATTAAAATTTAGTTGATTTGTATTTACTCAAAATTTTTATGCTATTAAATTTTAAAAGATAATTAAATAAACTAGTTACGGATTAAAAAACCGTTGATGTTCATTTCGCAAATGCTATTTACAAAATGTAACCTTTTGCAAGTTGATTTACGAAATAAAACTATTTTGCTATAAACAGAGAAACAAAAGAAGCGCATAAGTAAGTCGCTCTAGCAAAACGAGCGCTTTCCCTAAACGACGTTTTGAAGTCTATAGAGAATGTTTGTGGGCTCAACAAGTATAACTGTTAAAAAAATATGTTTATATACCGAAATATTTATAATAAATTTTATTGTTAGTACAAAAACACTTACATAACGCGGCATAAAAATTATGTTTAATAACGTTATAAGAATCAAATACGCAAAATTAACTACAATTTATTATATAATATTGACAAGTTTCAATTGTAAACTTTTATAAATAAACCAAGAACTTCATAAAATATACTTTTTATAATATCATTTAATGAATAAGAATTAAATAATGTAGATAACTTGAACAAAGTTAACATACAATTGCAATTGCGTAATTGGGAAACAATGCCTTTGTTGAAATCAAAATAAGACTGTTTAATCACTGCTACAACTAAATTATATATTAAAATGCTTAAAAATAGCTCTTACTTATTTTTAAGTAGAATGATTTTATGTTTAGTCAGTTTCAGTTTTTTTTATTTTTGCGCTGATATATCAGATATTTTTACTGAGGTAATAGATGCTTTCGCATCTCTTACCTTAATAAAAACAAGTAAATTAAAAAGATGTTTAAAGGCATTTTTTCCAAAAATTTTTCTAAGCAATATTATTCTTTATAAAAAAAGTAAAGATGGAAAACTGGGAAGTGCACTTGTTCCCCCTTGTAGGGATAGCCCTGGAAATGTTTTAATATGCAACACCCCAACGTTATTGGAAATACATAACTGCTGAAAGTTTTAAGGCTCTAGCTTTTTAGGAGGTTAGTGAAAAATTAATCGCAAGATTTTGAATTAAAAACAAAAACGTCCCTGGAAACAATTTGAACATAGAAGCTCACTAGGTCTTTACGAGCGCTGAAAGTTTCGGAGCTGTAACTAGTCTGAAAGGTAAATTGATAAATTAAGTGCAAGATTCACTAAGAGCTGACAACGCCAAAACTTCACGTGATGTTAAATTAAACTTTGCAATGCAACAAAATATCTTACTTTATTTTTATATTAGAGTATGAATAGTAAATCTATGGAGACTCTGCAAATCCAAAGGCAACTACCAACCGAAAAATTGCTCTTAAAATATATAAATATATATATAAACACATATATATATATATATATATTTATATATAAACACATATTTATATAAAAACATATATATATATTTATGCATATATACTTATATATATATTTATATATATATATATATATATATATATATATATATATATATATATATATATATACTATATATATATATATATATATATACATATGTACATGTATATATACATATATATATATATATATATATATATATATATATATATATATATATATATTTATATATATATATAGAGATATGTATACATATGTATATATATGTATATTTATATATATATACAAATATATATATATGTTTATATATGTATATATATATATATATATATATATATATATATATATATATATATATATATATATATATATAAGTTTGTTTATATTGTATTGTATGTTTGTTAGTATGTCCATTATAAATTCCTATATCGTTCATTCGATCCTGACCAAATATGGCACAGATAATCTATAAGACCATGGGAAAAAGATAGACTACATATGAAGACCACCCGACACGTAGGACTGGTAAGCCCTCCGACAAAAGTATTTTCCAGGCAGGCATGCCCATTTCCTCGCCAGGCAATATCTATAAGCCAAATTCATGTTGCGCAGTTCATAGGGGAAACAAAATGGTAGGATTATAAAGAACAACAAACTTTAATAAATAAATTCTCAATCTATTTTGTTAAAAATGCTGGTTCAAGTTGAAAGTTGTATTATTTCAGAAAAAATTTATTTAAATTTTTTTAAATATAGTTCTAAATTTTGTTTGGTTTTGTTTACCTATATATATATAAAAAGTTTTATATATTAAATATATAGATATATTGATAAATATATGTATATATATAGATAAGTTGTATATATATAGAGATATATATCTATATATAGATATCTATATATCTATAGATAAGATGTATATATATATATAGATATATATCTATATATAGATATCTATATATCCATTTATAGATATATATATATATATATATATATATTTTTTTTTTTTTTTTTTTTTTTGAAAGATGACATCTTGTATGAGAGTATATTATATATTATTTTAAAACATCAAGAAATACAGTTTCTCTCAATACCAATAATATTATTATATAAGAAATTTTCGCTGGGTTATAGATACCAGCATCATCAGCTTGAAAATATTACAATAATTTTTAATCGTTATAGTTTATATAAAATTTTTACCATTGAAGTCAGCGGTTGAATGGCTTCTTTTGGTTTTTAAATTTTAAAATGGGCGTCCAAAACATAGTTTTGACATATTGGCCTTTGTCAAGGTTAATTCCGCCGTTTCGCGCAGAGCACATGTTGTTTTGTATTTCTAACGCCTCTCTAATTTTTCTTTCAAACTTTTTATTTTCTACCTTTAATGTTCTTGTTTTTTCCCAAATAATATTTTCTTTGCAAAAGGTTTTATGAAATGCTAATGCAGATTGATTAGGCTTGTTTTCATTAATGCTCTTCTGATGTTGATGCATCCGCGTACTTACCTGCATTTTTGCTTCACCTATGTAAACTTTGGAGCAGTTGCATTTTATTATATACGTTCCAGGTTGGCTGTTACTTGGTAGTTTTGTTTTGTCTTTTGATGTTAATAAAGATCTTAAATTTGGGTTTGATTTAAATACTGCTCTGTACCCTGCTTTCCGGAATATTTTTCGAAGTTTTGGTGAAAGGCCTGGTACCCAAGGTAAAGACACTACAGGAAGATTGTTGCATTCTGATGGAATTTTGTTTTTATTTTGTCTTTTTTGATGGAATTGATGTGTAATATTCCTCAATAGCTTTTCATCGTACCCATTTTCAATAAACCTGTCAATTAAAAAATTTATTTCGTTTTGCAAATGATGTTTACTACAGATGGAGTAAGCTCTGTGGAGCAAACCTTTAAATATAGCTGTTAAAATATTTGGATCGTGATTTGAATGCGGTTTATTTTGAATGTTAGTGATTGCCTCTTTTCGATATACTTTGTACTCATATTTTCCGAGTGTGTTATTTGTAATGGTTATATCAAGAAAGTTAAGCGTTTATTTATCATATAAAAACTTAACAAAACTAAGTATACCTGAAATAAAGCAACTCATAGAACTTTGCTTATATCAATGTTATTTTCATTGGAACAATGAGATTCACGTAATGGAAAACTCAGGACCAATCGGACTTTCTATATATATATATATATATATATATATATATATATATATATATATATGTTAATGGTTATACAATATTTCAAGGTAGTTGTCAAGTATAGTATTTATAGTATATATAAATATAGTATAGTATAAATAGTTTATTTTATGTAATATGCTTAATGAATTTTTATAAGTATCAACTTCTTTAATTTATTCAGCTCCATCAAAATTTCAAAGTTTTTGATTCAAAACTTTGCTTTTCAAAAAAAAAGTTAAAAAAAATATATGAAGCCAATGATAAATCTTTAAGTTTTACGAAGATTAATGTAAGTTATATTTGACCTTGTAATAATTATCTTGAAAGTAATTTTAACTGTATAGGTTTCTTTTTCTTTATAAATTTATTTTTTTTAATACTCCACAATACTCAAAATATCAACCTAGTCAGTTCAGTAAGAAAAAAAGAGCATTTAATATTTCCCTTTCGAAGGATGAAGTTAATAAAAGTTAGTTATATATATATATATATATATATATATATATATATATATATATAATATATATATATATATATATATATATATATATATATATATATATATATATATATTATCTAATATATAGTCTCATTTAATTACTTACTTAATTAAAAAATGATGAAATATAAAAAACGCTTAAAGTTGAAAATAGTTTTGATCTTTGCTAGTGTGATTCTATCACTGAGTTTCTTGAATGTGATCATTCACTTTTCGATACAAATGTTGCGAAAAAAGTGGTATATTTTTTTATTTTCGAATGTTGAGTTTTCTTTATAAGGTAAATTAATTATATCATAAATTACGTAACAAATTTTGATCTGTAGTTATATACATGTTGCACAATTTACACATACGCAATATTATCGAATTGATCGAAACACTAATGAATGATCCTATGACCAATATAATTTACACTAAATTGCCCCATATCATATATAGTAATGTTATCTTTTGAATTTAGAAATTAAAGTTATTAAATGTTAGTGGCTCATCATGCAGAGCAGTTGAGAAGGGCATGCTTTCAAATTAAGTATAATTTTTCTATAAAAAGAGCTTTTTTAACACCATTATTTTATATACGTGTGTGTGTGTGCGAGTGATATTCGTTTGTGTGTTATTAAATATATATGTTTATATACATATATATATATATATATATATATATATATATATATATATATATATATATATATATATATATATATATATATATATATATTTATATTACGTCATAAATTGTATTATAAATGTTCTCTTTATTCCTCTTCCCTTTACTTTTACAAACTTATCTTTACAATTTTTTTTTAGGTTTAAGGCTGTTTACCTGATTCCTACAGCAAAAAAGAACTTTAAAATGCTGTTGGCAATATTCTAAAGCGCGCTGGGTAATAGTTTCACATTTTTCTTGCAAACAAAAAATACATTTTTTGGAAATATTATTATAGGCAGATGCAGTTTTTAGAATAGGCCAATTTAATTTAAAAATAATTTTTTTTTCTTTTAATTGCTAAATATGTTTTGATGGTATAGTCTTTTTTAAATTTTTTTTATGCCTAAAGATTCTTTGTTGTTGTTATAATGTTTTTCCCATTTATCTTTGGATAATCTAAAGAGTTGTTTATTAGGATTATTATAGAAAGGGTTATAAAAAACCTAATGATAAAATATTATATATTATTATAAATTTAAATCGACCCCATCAAATCTTAAAACAAATCCCTATTTTAATTAACAATAAACTAAATTAAAACTCTTCTAATGAAAATATTTTTAACTCTTTTAAAGGTAGATATAAAAACGCTCTTACAAAAAAGCGGATTTAAAAATTGCAAGCTAAAATTTAAAACAAAAATTGCAAAAAACCAAAATTAAAATAGAAATAGATTTGGTTTGACACTCTGTACAGCAAAAATGTTTCAACAAATATTGGAAAAGAATTTGTAAAATTAATAGATAAGCATTTCCCTCTCTTTTATAAATAGCACAAAGCTTTTAACAGAA
The DNA here is from genome assembly GCF_038396675.1 of Hydra vulgaris. Lineage (NCBI taxonomy): Eukaryota > Metazoa > Cnidaria > Hydrozoa > Anthoathecata > Hydridae > Hydra > Hydra vulgaris. The sequence goes on from NC_088929.1 coordinate 35,691,685, forward strand.
ACACTATTAAAGTAAGCTGTAGCAAAAAACATAGAAAGAGCTATTAAAAGCCACATTGTTGGATTGATTAATAAAAATGAAATTCTTAAAGAAAAAAAATATTGAAAATTGTAATTTTAATGATTTTTTTATGAGTAGCTAATGCTTATCAAAAAATATTATTTACAAATGCATTGTTTTCTCACAAAATAACTCTGATTAGCAATATATCGGCTTATTAAAGCAAATGGAAAGCCAATCACATACAATCTTTTTCATAAAGTGACTACGCAGTTAAAATAAATCTGGCAATTAAAAGAAAAAAATAATTTTAAGTTATAAGTATTGATTTAAATTAAGTAATGATCTACCAATAGTTTTAACAAATCAAAACATTATGCTTCTCAAAGGTTATCATTTTGCAATTCTTAGATGTAGTCACTTTGTTTGAGATAAAATGTTGGCAAAACTCTCAGATAGGTATTCCTGAAAGCGGATGGTAAATAATATTAAAAAGTTTAGTAAATAATAGGGTGTTTCAAAGACCAAACAGATACGTTGGGTAAATAACTTAATTTTTATGAAATTATTGTAAGATATATTGTTGCTTATAAAACTTTATATTTAATACTGTATTATATTATATATTTTAATAATATAAAAAAACTTTTTATCGCTGAAAGTAATAAATAAACATGACAATAAATGTAAACAATTTTATATGCAAATAATATAAAGTTATTAAATACTAAATTAATTAAAATGATCACTTAAAGTTAAGTTAGTTCGATACGCTTAATGTAATCTTTAAAAATACTTTAGAGTGTACTCAAAAATAATTCAGCTGAACTATAAGTATTAAAAATGAAGCATTAAGTATAATTGAAATTAATTAAGGTAGACCTGTGTCTCTAACAGAAGCTGGAAATAAATATATAACAACAGCAACATGTTTTTTTTCCAAATGGCCTGACGCTGCTTCGAAATAGCTTCAAATGTAGCAGAATTCTTGTAAACCTATTTTACAAGACCTGCAAGACATATTTGTTGTGAAAATCAAATAAGTGACCAGTGGCGAGATTTCTTAAATAAGATAATGTTTTTCGTTTTACTTTTTTGGATTGATTTTATTTACTTCTTTTAAGTTCATTTTAAACTGTCATAGTATTCTATTTTTTGTATAAAACACTATTCTTTAATAATTTTCATTATTCCATGAAAGTTACAATATTGTAATTTGGGATAGTAGAGGCACCAGAGTGAATTAAGACGAAGTCAGACATTTTTTTGTTACCAGTATTTGACAATAAAGGTTGATGTAAATACAAATGAATAAAAATTTATTACTTTTATTTGAGATTTTTCTTAACAGAAAAAGGTTATATCATGTTATTATACTTTTGTATAACAAGATTTTATATTGCAAAACAAAATATGAAAAACTCAACACCTTAAAAACATAAACCAGCGAGAAAATACTGTTAAAACGAAATTAATTCCAGCATGCTAACTCCTTCAACTTTATGCTATTCCATACGTTAACATACTTTACAAAATATAACTGATTATTTTTATTTTGATACCATTATTAGGAAGATTTCAATCCAACGCTTGTTCAAAAAAATATGTTTCTTTTATAAATTTTTTTTTTAGTATCACTTTTTTAAAATAAAAAAGTTAATGTTATATACATATTTCATTGAACATATTTATCATTTCTTTTTGATTGCTACTTTAAACCATTTTTTTTGTTTATTGTAGTTATATTTGTTTATTATGTTAGTTCAAACCTTTTAACAATTTTGCTTTTCTTCTTCGAAAAAAGCCTTTTATTATACTTTTTGTTTTGTTCAGGTAAAGCACGAACTAAATAAAATGATGAGGACAAAATGGAATGTTACGATTGCTTACCACCCACTGAGCAATTGTTAAGATAAAATCTTTAGTCAAACTTTTGAGCTTCAACTTTTAAAATATGCTGATGAAAGCAAAAGGGCATGAGAGCTATACATTGACAGTACTTTCTTTTCATATTGTGTCTCTGTTCAAGATTTTAAAAAATAAAACCCATTTTATCTAATTTACGGACGATAACCAAGGCTTCCTGTTGATTTGCAAATAAATTTTATAAAAAGGAATATTGCAAACATACTATTGAAGGCAGTTTGAAAAGTAGTGAATGTATGTTAGGAGATGTAATAAAAATGCAAAAAAAATACGCTAAACAATCGCTCAGGAACCCCAAAAAATTGCTAATGGTGCTAAACGTTGATCCAAAAAATGCTTGTACAAACATGGCGTGCTTGTGGTAACAAGAAATAGTAAAAATCTTTCTAGAAAATATTTAAAGCTACAGTCAAATTAAAAGCTGGAGCCAAAGAGAGACCCATACAAAGTTTTTTAAAGTTTAAAAAATAATACTTTTTATTTATGTAATGTAAATGAGTGAAACTAAAAATACGAAGAAATATACGAAATGGCTACCTTGAAGATTTATTATCGACCATTTGAAAATGTGAAACCGCATAATTTTTCTGAAATAGTCAATAAATATTTTGAGGAAAATTCTGAAGCAACTACCAACCAATTTTCTATTTTTATAAAAACAATAAAAAAGTGTACAGCAAAGAGTCAACTGACAATAACAAAATTTTTAGCTGAAATGATCGTAAAAAAGCATTTTCCGGATTGTATTGGTTTTCAGAAAACCTTATTGTATAATATATTGCAATTGTAGTGAATATATATATATATATATATATATATATATATATATATATACATATATAAATATATATATATATATATATATATATATACATATATATATATATATATATATATATATATATATATATATATATATATATATATATATATATATATATATATATATATATATATATATATATGTATATATATATATATATATACATATATATATATATATATATATATATATATATATATATATATATATATATATATATATATATATATATATATTATATACCTTATTGTATAATATATTGCAATTGTAGTGAATATATATATATATATATATATATATATATATATATATATATATATATATATATATATATATATATATACATATATAAATATATATATATATATATATATATATATACATATATATATATATATATATATATATATATATATATATATATATATATATATATATATATATATATATATATGTATATATATATATATATATACATATATATATATATAATATATATATATATATATATATATATATATATATATATATATAAATATATTTGTTGCAATTTTCATTTTTTAAATTCATTTAATAAAATTACAAAACAAGTTATTGTTTTATGAATTAATTATATAATTAATAACTCAGTATGTTTTTTCAATTTTTACCTCTAATGACAGACAAAACATAGAATGAAGCTTAAAAACTGACTGGAACGAAAGTATTCTTTATTTTAAGCGTTGAGACGTTAATATATAGTATCTTACGATTATTCTTAAATGTTTAGCAAGGTAATTAAGAATATAATACAAAATATAATCCACCTGAAGGTATTTTCTCAGAAAAGTTACCTTTTACAGTCTATTTTTTCCTTCAAGTTTGATTAAACTTAATCTAATGGTTCGACAAAAAATAGTTTTTATGCAACCTATCGTAAAAATAAATAATTAGTACAATATTTGAATCATACCATAAGTTGTCTAGGTAGATATGCCAATTTTTGTTTTTGCTTTGTTTTGTTTCAAATATTACTTTTTGACTCGATTGTATTATTTTATAAAAAATTAGATTAAGTTCAATTGAAAATGATAGTGGAAACCAAGGTAAATGGTTTGTGATAACTTCAACCTCTTAATCTTTGAGCTTATTATTTTATGATATATAAGTTTTTATGAATAAAAATTGCCAGTATTATACTATTAGTATTTATTTTAGAGTGTGCTAATTAACTTGGTAATACTAATTATAAATAGAAGTATAAAATAAATGTGAAAGTAAATAAAAATTAATTAAAAAATACCCTTTTTAAAAAACGTTTTTTAGCATAATATGCATTTGCAAATGTTTTATAACCTTGTTTTAATATTATATTTAATATTTTGTTGATATAACAAAAAATTATAAAAAATTTTTTAATGTATGAGCTATTATAGAATTAAGTTTAGTACATTTATTATCATTTACAGATATCATCGTCAAGTCCATATGTTCTTTCATGTATTTTTTGCAACTAATGGTTTCGATATTTATGCAATTAAAACTCTGGTATTTTGTTGGTACAAGGCATTACAATATAACAAAATTGACTTTCCAAGATCAGACACAAGGTTTTTAATCAATTCTTTAAACTAAAATAAGTGGAAAAGTTAGGTTTTTATCTGTTTTTGCTATTTGGATTCAGACTGCACTGAACATATAAGAATATATATATATATATATATATATATATATATATATATATATATATATATATATATATATATATATATTTATATATATATATATATATATTTATATATATATATATGTATGTATATCAAAATAATTAAAATGAAAAAATACAACTTTATAATGGAACTTAAAGTTTGATGCCATGAAACTTTAAGTTCCATAATAAAGTTGTATTTTTTCATTTTAATTATACTTATATAATTTTCATCAATTTAAAAAAAAAAAAGATATTGATCATTCTTAAATAGACGAGAAAGTATTTCCAGCAGTATACAATATTTATTTATATATTTTCGTATATATATATATATGTGTATATATGTATATAAATATATATATATATATATCTATATATATATATATATATATATATATATATATATATATATATATATATATATATATATATATATATATATACATATATATATATATATATATATACATATTTATATATATATATATATTTATATATATATATATATATATATATATATATATATATATATATATAGGTATATGATTATATATATATACATATATGTATATATATATTTATATATATATAATGTATATATATATATATACATATATATATATATATATATATATATATATATATATATATATATATATATATATATATATATATATATATATATATATATATATATATATATATTAGGGTGATCCAAAAACACTTTAGAGGTCGCGCTGAGTCGATCTTTATAACCCTCTAAAATTGGAATTTTCAAAAGTTCAGTAAAATATTGACCTCCGTTTTCTGTACACATTTCGGTTATTTACCGTTCGATTTTAATAAAATAAAAAGAAAAATAAAGCTCTTATAACACATAATAATTTTTAGTAAACAACATTAAACAACATTAAACAACAACAGCTGCTCATTGTCGCCTGGTTTGTTTAGCACTCAATGTTGATTTTATTGCATCTAGTAAGACAGCCTTGTTTTCTGCAACTAAATTTAGCACATACTTTTGCTGCTCTTCATCTTTTGTTAAGACAGCATTAAAGTCTTGTACTAACTTCACCCCTCTTTCGGCGCAATCATCAACAACTTTAAGAGACTTCACTACTTCTTTAGAGTCGGCATACGACTCATTTTTTTTCCAGTTTACAGGATCTTCTTCAGGAAAGGAAATGTCAATATTTAAGAATTAAAAAATGAAAGTGATTTACACGTTACAAAGTCCTCAAGGGATTTACTCATTACATTTGTAATATCTGCTAATTTCTTTGATGGCCTGTTATTGTCTACGAATTGACGCTGAAGGGCAGTTATCATTTTTCTTTTAACTTCAATCTCTACATCATCACTAAAAAAAGGCCAAAGATATAAGTTCTTCACTTAAATACCATAGATACCGCTTCATTGCCTTGGTTGCAGCGGTCGCTATATTTTCATTCATTTCACGATATTCCTCAATATTTTTTAGAATATCTAAATCATTAAATGGGGCCGAGGCACTGAATGTTGCAGTAAACCACTGTCGAACATATATTAACGCAGCAAACATGCTAATATCTCTTACTGCGTTTAATTCATGTTGCACCATTTTAAACTGATCTCTAAATAACCATATATTAATTGAATAAATAAGTTTTGCCATCCACCGAGCATGATGGAAGGCTCCAGGTGCTTTAAATCTTATTCCACTAGGAGGTTGCTCTCCTAAATGTATTAGACATAATTCAAGAAGTTCTTTATAATCATCTCGTGGTTGTGAGTCTTGCAAACATTTTTTTAAGAAATTAATTATAGACGATTTTTTTTTCAATCGAGACGTTTGAAAGATATCTTTCAGCTTCTTCATCTTGCACTGTTGGGCTAAAATCATCTTTCTTGATATTCTTCCAGGCTTGTTTAAATCGTTTGAAAATAGCAACTTCTGGTCCGGACGTTGTTGGAAAATAAATTTTAAACACAGATCCTGCAACAATTTCAGTAATGTGATGACGACAAGCTAAATTCAACAATTCTTTTCCAAATTTTTCTTCAAGTAAATTACAAGCACCTTTCTCAGATCCTGTATTGCTGGCTGTGGTATCAAACGACATGCCACAGAGATTATAGTTAAGATTCGAAGCGTCCCATTCATGGAGGGAGGCTGCAACTGCAGTAGCAATGGCTTCTCCTTTTGAATCAGGAAGTTTTGGCACTCCCAGAAGTTTTTCAACACCACGCCCTGTTACTAAAACTGACAAACGCTCAACATTTCCACTTCCATCGATGTCTGCCATCATTTTTCTATCCCAATGAACTACAAGAGGTACATCCAGTTTGAAATTTTCTTTCGTTTCATTGTAATGAGTTTCACGATAATCAGTTCTTGCCCTATGAAAAGTAGTAACAGATATAGAGAACTCTTCAATGGGAGCTCCTAAACTTTGCATTGTAGCTGCTATAGTTCTCATTGCCACACAATTGCTTACTTTTCCTCTATCTAAGTGACAACTTCAGGGGTAATCGTTTATCCAAACTTATCTCTCTGCAAACTTTATTTTCTTCTTTCTCTGCATCATCTTTATCAATGGAACCCAAGACCATGTTTCTATCATCTCGTTGATCTATGAGGAAATCGCGATCTTCAGCAATTTTTATTAAATCAAAAACATTAGTTGGCGCAATATCAAAAAGTTTCATAATTCTCTTTTCAAAGTCTGTTACTTTGCTTCTAGCAACAGCTGATTTCTTATTTCTGTCTTTTAATAGATCCGTATATTTTTTATGAAATTTTTCAAGCCTTGTAACTACATTATCCTTTCGAATTGTAGGAATTTTAGCTTTTTCCCAAATTTCACAAGTTGATTTGATAACTGTTACCAAACTTTCATGTATACTCAATCCTTTCACCTCATGGTGGAAGAAAAAACATTTTAATACTTATAAAATCGTTGGAAGCTTAAGATGGGAAAGCATTGATAGAGGTTGACCAATTAACCATTTTGCTGCAGAACTGCGTGTTGACTTTGCGACTGCAGCCATTTTAAATTTTCTTTAATACAGTGTATGAATGAAAATATATTTTGTTGTCACCTATATTTCCAAACAAAATTAGTTTCGTTGAAACTCGCAATTATATCACTTTCTTAAAATACTGTAATTAATATTATTAGTCAAGCAAAATAGATAAACTATTGTAATTTTATTTCAGGAACCACAACACTCTCGATAAAGTCTCAAACTGAACTAAACCATATAATAAACCAATATAATAAAATATAATGAAATTTGGCTTAGTTTGCAATTTATTTTGCCGCTTTAATATGCATTTAAAATGGAAATGTTGTTTAACAAAAATTATTATGCGTAATAAGAGCTTTATTTTCGTTTTTGTTTTATTAAAATCGAACGGTAAATAAACGAAACGTGCACAGAAAACGAAGGTCAATATTTTACTGAACTTTTGAAAATTCCAATTTTAGAGGGGTATAAAGATCGCCCCAGCGCGACCTCTAAATATTAACCGATTTGGCTGATTTTTTTGGTACAATGTTTTCTTCCATAAATGAACACATTTAGACCTTAGGAATAACAAAAAGTGAAAAAAAAAATTTTTTGGTCATTTTTGGATCACCTTAATATATATATATATATATATATATATATATATATATATATATATATATATATATATATATAATATATATATATATATATATATATATATATATATATATATATATATATATATAGTTGATGAAAAGCTTCCATATATATATATATATATATATATATAGTTGATGAAAAGCTTCCATGTCTTCACCATTCAAATAAACACATATCTGAAATTCGATTGTGTAATAAATCATTGTTGTTACAATAGTGTTGACACTTATTCTCTGTATGCTTCCATTGTTTTCTGATTTAAGTTCGGAGGAAGTGTTTTTAATTATTTTTATTTTAATTTTCAGGGCCGACGAAACAATAGGCGGGCCGGCCCCTCCCCCACTTTTTTTCTAATTGACCTTTTTTTTTTGTTAAGGAAGTTTTAGATATAGAGGACTTCTTTTAGAATTTTATAATTGTGTTTAATTTAAATCAATTAGTTTCTGGATATTTATCACAATGATAAAACATTCATTCTTTTGATTAAATAAGAAAACCATTTTTTTCAATCATACATTTACACTGCACCGTAACTGGGCTACTTGAAAGCATTTACTTTGTGCATAGGAATATTAACTTTATATTCCCATGCACAAAGATACTAAGTCTTCATCTTCAGACTAAATGTCCGAGGAAAAAGAACTAAAGAAAATGTTCTGCTAAACGTCTCGTGCTTATAAAACATCAATATTTGTTTTTTAACATTTTTTGCCATTTTTTTTGCAACATATCTTTGTTGCAGTGCAGATTTTTATATGTATTCTTTTTTTTTGCCGCTTTAACCATTTTTGTTCTGGATTACAGAATTTTTTTTGATATCTTTAACAGCTTACATTCCCTAGATACACTCTCAGTAACTCTTTTAAGTAATCAATTGCCATTTCAAATAGAGTTTGTTCATAGCAATTAAAATGTGTATTTAACTATATCATATGGTTTAATTATTCTATAACTCTGCTTGACAATTAAATACTGGTCCTTATTTGAAAATTCTGAGCAAATGTTAACCAAACCATTTTTTGTGATCAAGTTATCAGATAACACGGATTTCAGTTTAATTTTTTAGGGTAAGCAACATGTCCGTAGAGTAAGTAAAGTAAGCTAAAATAAACTCTTGAAAAAAAAAAGTTTCATATATGTAAAGTTCTATATGTGAGTGTGTTGATATTCGGCATTTGTGAGTATCCCTATTATTTTTTAAACAATTCAATGTGTATAAAATAAAATAAATTATAATAACTATAAATGCTATATTTTATGAAATTAAAAAGCTATTTAAAGTAGGGGAGACGGGGGCTAGTTGGCTCGGTTTTTACTCTATGAGCTCTGTAGCCCTAACAGGGCATTTTTTTGAAAATATTAAAGTGTAGTCTCAAAGAGTATGAATTTAGGTAACTTATAAAATTTGCATTCATTTACAAAAACAAAATTCTTGGGGCCTTCCCGGGACCTCAAAAAAAAAAAAAACTGCGCCAACTTACCCCAACCCGGGATAAGTTGGTGCAAACAATAAAAATGATTAATAATGTACTATTAAGTACGAAATTAATAGAAATTTTTTTACAAATAATTTTGGCAACAAATTTAAGCCAAAATTTAATATTACTTTTAGATGGTACCAAATATTAGTACGTATAAACAGTATCCCACTTTTTATTTGTGAAAAAAACCAAAAAAAAATTTTTGTTTTAATTTTTTGTAAGAGTAAATTTTTCAATATTGTTAAAATCTAAAAAAAAAAAATTACTTTTATAAAATTTTTTTTTTTTTCCATAGTAAATGCTATGAGCCAATCTACCCCATGAAAATTTTGTCAACTTACCCGAAAGCTTTTTTTCAATAAACAGTCTATAGATCCTGAAAAACGGCAACTTTGAAAAAAAGTCCAACTGTATATAGTAAACCAATTGTGACTGGAACTTTTGCAATAATTTTTTTTTCATACGACTCACTATTTTCTTTGTAGAATAAAATAGAAGCGATGTTCCAAAAGTTACATTTTTGTCCAAAAAACACATAAATTTTATATCTCCCATGCGCATGCGCGAACCCTGACAATACTATAGTGAATGATGAAATGATCAATTAGTAAGGTTTTGTGTAATTTTTGTCACTTTCTGATGAAAGGCTCTGAAGATAAACGCAGTTGCGGCCGACTAGCCCCGGTCTACCCTACTAATAAAAGCGCTCAAAGAATTTGAACTCTAAATTTGTAACAAATCTTAAATAGATTTAGTAAATATTATAAAAGTTAGCGATACTTCGTTTTGGCTTTTAGACAATGATTATCATAAAATTCTTAAATTAATTATAACAGCAGGCACTATATCTAATAATGGAATATGGCTCACATTAATAAATCCAAAAATTTATTAATTGTTAAATCTTTTGATTAACATATTTTAGACGGGCAATGTAAAAAGCGCAACTTTGTTGCATAGCCAAGTAAAAAAATAGACAAAAATACTTTAAAAAAAAGTCTGAAATAACCTTTAGTAAAAAATCTTTTTTTATTAATTGAAAGCAATCTCTGAGCAATCTTGGTACAGGAATTATAATATTTTTTAAATCCATTCTTCTACTACTTCATGCATAAAAAAATTTTTTACTTAGTTTCTAAATTTGATAGCGTATTAAAAAGTTATTTTTTTACAATTCACAGCTCTTTTTTTACAATTCTTTTTATGATGCAGCATTGAGTAATACTACATTTATGGACAGATACGATGAACATCTTTTATAAATATGTTTCAATTTTATATTGGCTCATTGCTTTTTAATGTATGATTCTATTTTACAATTCATTTTTACATGATGTAGCAAACAAATGGAGATGTAAATCTACTCCATCAAAATGAAAATGATCCTGTTTTAAGTAAATAATATATATTGAGGAGAAATAATCCTCCACGATGATTGTCAAATGGCGCAAAGAATCGTAAATTGCTGAACATTTTTACGGGAGGCATAAACGTAAAACTCCAACGATAGCGTCGCGGCTATTTATTTTTCCGTACACCATTGGGAGTATCATTGTTTGTGGAGAGTATCTTTTTAACCTTGGGCAGTATTGCGTTAAGTAAAGATAGAAATTCGGTCACCGCAGGTTTTAATGAAAACATTTTCGCTTAAAGTTCACGAGGCAAATAAGAAAAACTGTGTGGAACAGTAAATTTCTTATATGATTCAAGACCTTTTTATTACCAAATATAGGAAAGCTGTATAGAATAAACAGTGGCAATACGAAATGTCTTCCAAAGTTAAATGGATCATTAAAAAGTTAATTAAAAGATCACAAACATATTCTGTTAATACGAACTCTAACAATAGTTCTGATTTTCTTAATTATGATGAAATTTGTTAATTTGATTCAAGAAGTAACCTAAATAAAGTTTTTTTGATTTATTATAAAAATGAAAAAGCATCAAATAAAACTAATTACTTCAGAAAAAGTAATAAAAATTCAATACAAGTTGATCACAACGAAACGCTTTAAGAATCAATAACTGCTCTTTTTAGTATTGGTAACTTTTATCTTTTGAGGCAAACCTGAATGATCTACATTTCTTAAAGTATTAAAAAGTAAATCAATAAAGACTTTATTAAAGAGTAATTATGTTACCTATAGTAAAAATATGATATAATCTGGTCAAGTATCAAAGATATAAACAGTTTTAGAGCTCTGAAAAATAATTCGCAACGGCAAAAAGATAAAAAATAGATAAACGGAACAAAAGGAAAACAAGTAAAAATTGTTCAGAATAAAAGATTAAAAAAAAACTAATGCAGTGAAAACAGTAAAAATATTAAAGAATATAAATTGAAGAAAATCTTTTAATAAACAAAACAACTAAGAGCAATGTTAAAAGTAGGTACATGGACTAATTTTTTTAATTGATCAAATACTAGAATGTATTTTAAAGGTAAAAAAACTATAAAAATCAATTCTATAAAAAGTTATGATTAATGGACTTTAATTTCTAACTAGTTTCTAGCTAAAGGGCGTATTAAGGGATCAGGAGGGGGTGCAAATCTACCACCTACACCTCACAAAAGTTTTTTTTTTTCATAAAAGAGAGTTGTTTTTTTTTTAATTATTTATATACAACAAGTTGATATTATTTTACTCTACTTTACTAGCAAAAATTACAGGTCTATTTCAAAGTTAGGTGTTGGGTTGTGAGTAAGGTTTAACGCACCCTATCAATCTTTAAAAGAATGAAAAATTTAAATTTTTCAATCTTTTTCAATTTTTTTCTAAGTTCGCCCCGAACTTAAAAAAAATTTGTATGAGAATTTAACAAAAAATGCTTAAAACTGCTCTTTTAAACACAGAGAAATAGTTTAAAAAACTATTTTACTACATTACAAGATGTATCAGAGTAACTATTTTGTCATATAAAGGAAAGGATTACCTACTCCAACCTAAAAAACACCCACACAAACAACAAGTCTTTTGAAATAAAAAAAGTAGTTAGCTTTTGTCTTGGCTTTTTGTAAACGATTTATGTTTTGAATTCTATTTATGAAATAAAATAAATCATTTTTAACAATAGACATCACGTGAAGGTAAGCCAGAGCCGTCTATTAAAAAAATTTGCAAGCCAAAAAACTTACTGTACCTATTTCCATGTCTTAAAACTTGCGGTATTTGTTTTCAAGCCAAAAATCTTGCGGTACCCGTTACAAGCCACAAACCTTGCGATACCTTATTGCACGCCACAAAACTTGCTGTACCTATTTGCAAGCCACAAAAATACTGTACCTATTTGCAAGCTACAAAATTTGCGGTACCCATTAGGAAGCCGCAAAACCTGCGGTATTTATTTGCAAGCCACAAAACTTGCAGAACTTATGTTTCAAGCATTTGTCATTATTTAATATTTAAATTAGGAAAATATTGCTAAAAAAATGTGGCTCGCTCGGAATACTATGTCTTTAATAAATATTAATGAAACGATTTTTAAACCCGCCACCATTCCTCCTTTGCCTCATTCCTCTTCTCCATTAACTGCCTCATTTGCCAGCACCACTGTTTGGAGGACGATCAAACCATCTAAATGAATGGCCGTCTTCACCTCCAAACTGGACCCAACGCAAATAGGATTTATCGCTTTTGGGCCCAGGATGCTGGCAACGGTGTTTTAGATAGGCCTCATTTGTTAGTTCTAATTGGAAAAAAATCAATTGAAAGCATTATGAAGCATTTTATATAAACCATTACATCAATATGTTAAGTAACAATTTAAAATGATTAAAAAATTAAAAGCTGTTGAGAATTTGTTTACTTTAAATATAATATTTGTATAAAATATAAACAAGCATTAAAGTTAAAAAGCATTAAGATATAAACAAGCATTAAATCAAAAACAAAGAAAGATTTCAATTTATACATTTACCAGGAGAAGATTGTGCTGCAGGAACTAAAGTTACAAAATGATGTAATCAACAAAAATAAAATGAAATCGGGATTAAATCAATAGTATAATTTTTATAAGATAGACTGTGCACAGCTAATAAAGAAATAGTTTTTTAGCAAATCAACCGTAACAGATGTAGATGAAACTAAAAGTAGAAAAAATGTAATTAACAAAATAAATGAACATTTTTGGCAAGTTAAAACGCTGCTGAAAAAGAATTAGTTTTTAAATTTACTAGTTGTGACAGTTGTAGATGTAACTAAATGTAAAAAAGGATGTCAATCAACCAAAAAAATGCTTTATTTAGACATTTAATTAATTCGTAGAATAAAAAGTAATAGCTTTAAAAATTACCGTGGTATATATAGCAACCAACAAAAAAAAGTATTAGAAATTGGCATTTGATCTATGCAGAGCTAAAAAAGTAATATTTTTAAACCTACCAACTGTGGCAGATATTGATGAAACTAAAAGTAAAAAAAAACTGTAATCAACAACAACAAAAAATTTAAATTTATATTAAATCTATAGTATAGTCATAAAAGAAATAACGTCGACATCCGCAGCAGGTGCGGATGAAGCTTATGGAAAAAAAGGTGTAACTAACACAAAAAAAACAAGAATTAATTATCTAATTAAAAAGACTTAGATTTTGCTATATATATAGATTAAAAAGTAGCAATTTTTAAACTTACCAATTGTATCAGATGTAAATGGAACTAAAACTAAAAAGGATGTTACCAAAAGAAATTGATATGGGCAATAAATCTTTTACAAGTTTAAAAACCGATAGCTTTTTAATTTACTTACCACAGTCGTTGAAGAAATGATTTGAGATAAAAAATATACGAATTAAACCAAAGCATACATCTTTAAATTTCTACTTATATAAACATAACTGATAATTGAAATATACAAACATACCAGAAGAAGGCTGCGTTGATTGGACTAAAATTAACAACAAAATTGTATATTAAAACAAAACACCTTGAATTTGACTACAGTTAGTGAATAAGTAACAACCATCAAATAAGTTCTGCAAAATGTGCAACAAGTTTATTGACTAAGTATACAATAAAAACATAGTTAAACAAGTAAACATTAGAAAAGATTATCTTTTGTTATTGTTTAAATCATTATAATGATTTAAACAATAACAAAAGATAAAGTAGTATACATCGAGTAAATGTTAAAAAACAATAAAAATGATATCTTTTGTATTAAAATACCTTTAAAGCATCAACTTGTCTATTTTCAAATTAATAACACCAAAAATTATGTTATTCATATACTTCCGGAATCTCAAAATTTGATGAAAAAGTAAGCCCGCATCTAAACAACAAGGAAACATTAGAAATGTTTGTGTAATGATTTAAACCATAATCTAAAGACTAAGTATTATACAATAGATAAATGATAAAAGATTAACGTACCAACTTTACTTAATGTAGATAAAGCTAAAGGTAAAAAAAAGTAACCAAAATAACTTGGATTTTAGCATTAATTCTATACAGAGCTAAAAAAGAAATATTTTTTAAACTTATCAACTCTATCAGATGACAATGAAGCTAAAGTTAAAAAAAAAGTATAATTGAAAAAAAAAAAAATACACTTTTTGGCAATAAAACCCAACAAATAAAACAATTTTTTAATTGAAAAAGAAAAGTAGTTGAGTAAATTCGAAAAAGATGGTCTTACTTAAAAAAAAGTCTTGAATACTATGCAAGACTTTTTTTAATATAACCCTAACCTAATCAAGTTGAATAGGTTTACTCTAAGTTTTATTTTAAAAAGTTAAAAAAAAAATACACTAGTAAAGATTGTGAATTATATATGTTATTAAAAAGAAACTCCTCATAAGTACGTTTGTCTAAGGCTACCTAAAAAAAAAGTCAAAAAAACGAGTCACTGAATTTCAGCACAAAATTCTGTTCCGTAATCGCTATCTCCGAGTAACTCTTAAAAGAAAAGATGTTCGTGATATATTCGAAAACACAAAAACTTATTAAAAGAAAACAAAAAGGACAACTTTTAAGTTCTATTAATTTATCTTGTTTGAATTTATGGTGTTTATGGTGTCGTGTATTTTTGTGTATTGTTTATAATGTCGTGTATTTTTGTGTATTTTTTACATTGTCGTGTATTTCTAAGTTTTATTAACCCTATTGTATGATTTTGTACATCGTATATATTTATCTTTTCATATGTGTATTGTTTATATTGTCGTTTGTTTTTTTTTTTGTGATGTTGTTGCTAATTGTTTTTACTATTGTTGCGTTTTACATTTGTTCCATTTTCTATCATTCTTCTGATCATTTTCTATTATTCTTCTGATCGCTAACCGTTGTGAAATCTCATTCATTCATTATTTCATGTGATCTTATTCACTTTTTCCTTTTTTTGCGTTATTACTCTGAGTTTTTTAATGGTTGTTGTTCTTCTTTTTATTATAATTATTTTTTGGTCACTATCTATATTATTACTTTTGTTGTTTGTTTGTTTTTTGCTTTATTTGTTTATTTTATTAAGGTTTCCCTCCAATAACAAGTCTTTTACTATATGAGTGACACCGAACCTAATTTTGTAAAATTATAAACAAATCTGTAATTATTTCAATTTTATGATTAAATAAATAGATTTATACACTCCCTGCATGTTTTACCTATTTAAGGTTATTATCAACGGTGCTATATTTTTTTGGCTATCAGATAGAAATTATTTACTGTTCATTTTATTAAATATACTGGTTATTTTAATAAATCTAGAGATCGGTTTTTGTTTAATTTACTGATTGTTGTATCCGCTTTACTGAGCAAAAATAATTAAACTACTGATCAAAATTTACTGGTCTCTGAATAAAGGAGCGGATCCAGCATTTTTCTTTGGTCCGCTCCTGCCCAAAATGTAAGAGCAACAAGTTGATACAAAAATATATTGCTTTTTAGCAACAAGTTGATAAAAAGCAACAAGCTGATGAAATAGAACGCTGAGATCTTATATAATGAAACTTATAATTTGTCAATGAATAAAAGTCTTGATGAGAATAGGGGTCATCCATAAATGATGTCAGTAAATAAAGGGGGGAAGAGAGTGCTGGAAAGTTTGACAATAATTGACAATGGGGAGTGGGGTGTTGAGGCCAAAATGATGTTAATTTAAATCATTTTTTTAGTTTTAATAAGCAGATGTTAACAGTATTTACATCTACTAAATGGTATAGAAATGATGTTTTGTTTGTGGGGAAATTAATATTAAATGCGGGGAGTTTGATAATATATTTTATTAAATTATGTATAATATAATATTATAAATTAATATGATAAGTTTTCCAGAGATATTTAATAAATAACAATTACTAACGTAAAATAATAATTACTATCGTTTTATTAATATATAACCATTTGACTGCGAATAAAAATATGTTAGAAATATTAACTCTTTGTATATAAAATTCACAATCATTATTCGCTCCCTAGCGGATTATAAAATGTGGTTCAAGGAATACTCATAAAAGTAAACTCATAAATTTGTCATTTTTTGAAATTAAATTGTCGTTATTTCAAATACGAAACTCTAATTGCTCTAAACACATAAAGTCTATTGAAAATTTGAAACGCTAATTTCTCACTAGCGGGTTGAAGAAACTCTTTTAAAAAGCTTGCGCTAACGATGAGCAAAATCATTATTCTGATTGTGATGTGAACAATACTAATAAATCAATATTAAAATAAAACGGATAAAACCGCATTACTTAACTTATTGATGATTGCGTATGGAAATGCTCATCCCGATAAAAAAAAGGCTAATATCCAGAAAGAAATCCATAGCATATGGAATTCATAAAAAGAAGAGAAACTGGTGCATAAGGATCTTGAATCAAGAGTAATGTATTTAACCAATTTATTTAATGAAAAGGCAATAAGGTTCAAGAGCAAGCAATCATTATTTTGGACCAATACTCCAAAACAGCCTGCCCCCACGTTACTCCGCTTGAATTTGACAAAAATTCTGTACATTTTTTTGAGCCCACCAATAAGCGATCTGTTATTGATGATCAACAAAGTGCATTAACTTTGAGTTTGTTGACCACGAAAAATCAAAAAAATGCAAGAACAGTGGCTCAAAATCGACTCAATTCTGAAATTGCAGCTTTAAATTGTAAAGTTGCTGGACTGAAGACTAGAAAAAGAAATGGGTTCATTGCTGAAGCTGAAGAAGATGGTTTGAAAAAGAAAAGGAAGAAACTAGCTCATCTATGTAAAGAACTGGCCAAAAAATAGTCTGATCAAGCTTAGCTGAAGAAAACTAGAGAACTGAAAAAAGCTAGAATGGAGGAAATCTGCTTGGAGCATCCAGAATTCAAAGAAAAACTAAAAATCAGAAAGAAACCTGGTCGACCGTCATTAGAAGTAGATCAACCTCTTCTTTTAAAGGCGATTATGGGGATTGCTCTCCATGGTTCGTCCGCTGATGAAAGACATCGGTCAGAGGTTCTTCGGGTAATGATAGCTTAGTTATGTTTGTTAATATTGTATTTGTTAGAATTTTACTCTTAATTAGTACTTGCACTATTGTAAATATCCTTGAAATGTTAACAACTAATTTCAAGATTTGATTTGAATAAAACTTACGAAATAAATCCCGTTTTCCGTAAAAAAGTTAATTATATCCAAATATATTTCTTTATTATTTAGAGCATTAAAACTCTCGACGAATTGACATCCGAGATGAACAAAATTAGAACAGAACATTAGAAGGCAAAAGGCACGTCAAAACAGTCCCTGTTAGATTGATCAGTCCTCAGAATGAATCTCATTTAAAACATGTTGACGGACTCTTTTGCAGTTCAACTATAAAATATGTGGAAGAAGTTTGTTCTATTTTAGGGCCAGATGAAGTGTGTTTCATTAGCCAAGACGACAAGGCTAGAGTGCCAATTAGAATCACAGCAGCAAAAAAACAGGCGCCGGTGTTAATGCATTTGGAGTACCAGGTGACTCTCCCGGACAACGACTGGGTCGTGGCTGCTAAACACAAGCATATACCATCTGAATACGCTGGAATTACGATCAAAAAAGATGTTCTCGGAAAAACAGATGTTGTTACTTATTCTGGACCTACCTACATTGCTGTTCGATCAGGAAAACACGCATCATCGACCGCCTTCGCTCATGGATTAGACTTTCAGCGTGTCCTAATGTTTTATTATTCAACTTACAGTTGAATAATCAAACATTAGGTTTTTCAAATTTTTTAGTATTTGATAAAATATTTTTGTATGTATAATATTTTACACATAAATATATTTTTAAATGTTTATACATTACTTTAAAATATTTATGCAATAATTACAAACGACTTTTAGGAGCCTAGGAACAAGTATTCTTTAAAATTTGTGTTGGGGTTGATGGGTGAACTTTTTTATTTTATTTATTTAATACTTGAGAGTAGATTTATTCAAGGTTTAAAAATTTCATTGAAAATGTTGTATAGTTTGATATTTTAACATAGATTAACATTTTTTTTTTTAGTTATTAAGGTCTTTCAAGAAATTCCTACAGTCTTTTCACAGAGCACCGCCGAATGGCGTTTAACCAAAAAGTTCTTTTTCTTTACGAATATTGCATAAATGTCCATAGCCTGCTTCGCTTAAAACAAAAAGATTCAAGATTCGATGCTGGCTTTAGCCTAATAATTGAGGTTGGTAAGAAAGGAAGCAAGAACTACCTTGTTAACTGCTCCTCCGCTAAGTCCTGAGACAAGACAGTTAAGTTTTCATGGAGCACCTTTATGACTTTTTTTTAAACTATTTTATTATTTTGCTGTTTATATATAAATTACAATTGCTTTTCAAAATAAGTGGGTGATTGTCTCCCCCCCCCCCTCCTCCTCTCATCCTTCTATGGAACGACCCTGGGTAGAAATGTTTTGATAAAATCTTAAAATGTTGCCCAATAATTTAAAATCATTGAATTGTTGGGCAACATTATTTTCATAAGATACAACTTTTTTTCATGCTCATCAAATTCTTCAAAATCATCAATTTCAACTAACCAATAATACTAAGTTCTTCTTTTTTTAAAAAGTGGCTATAAAAAGATTTATAAAAAAATTTTTATATAAATTAATTCAATGCTGTAACCAATATTTTAATCTAAATTTTAAAATTTTTAGCAAATTGTTTACAAGGCTTATTAAGAAAATAATTACAATATTGTGTTTAGGTAAATTTTATAACCAAATCTAAGAAATTTTTAATGGTCAAAACACTGAACATCACCTAAAAATCGCTCCAAAAAATCGGCTATTGCAATAACTTGCGCTTGCACACGATAACGAACATTTTGATGAGCTTGCAAACGAGCATTATGATTTCGATGAGCACACGAACAACAACTTTTCGAGAGCTTGCATAACACCAACATTTTTCCGCATAGGTTTTAGTCTCTCATTACTGTGTCATAAGGAGTAATTTTTTAAGGAGTAAAGTTTTCCTTAGAGCAAGTATTTTTTTTAAACTAGATTTTATCATTCAAGTAGACAATTTTACTTAAACTGGATGTTTTTAGAGTGAAAAGTATAATTATATTCGAGGATAATTTAATGCATCAAAATATTAGTCTTGCATATCCAAGTTGTCCAATAAAATGCAGTTTCGGAAAAACAGTGATATAGTTTTTGCAAGGATGGGTTTGGTTTTTATGGAACAATACCTAAAACAAAACATATCACTAAAACTATTTGCATAACGAAGTTTTTATGAATAAAACATTTGCAAACTTTTTTTTAAACGTTACGCCAATAGTTCTGAAGTTGTGTGGCTTAAAAGGGGTTCCAATGTATCATTTTTTTAACTAAAATGATATAATGGAAAACTTAAAGCAATTTTTACAACTGGATAGTCTTCCAGACATTGATCTTTTGCAGAACAGAAACAAAAATTTTTAACATGACGTTTGAAGATTGCTATCACAGGTATAAGAATTATTACCAATAATTCAATTTAAGTCCTTTTTTTCCTTTTTACCTGTAAGGCAGCACTTACCAACATATACGTGGAAGTTTTATATTATAGTTTTTCATTCTAAGGATGAGCTTTCATCACAGCTAATAGACTTTACCTGCCCAAATACATAAATTATAGTTATAATATAGTATAAAAATCACATTTGTTAAAAATTAGAAAAGCTGTTGTAATTAGAAAGGTACCTACCAAAGTGTAACTTGCATTACAAGTTGGTGACAAGTGATGTCATTACTTTTGTACTTTTGTTCGGCATAAACATATGTTTGCCCCTGACAACCTAACATATTTGAAGAACAACCATAATGTTTTAATTGTAATGTTATCTAACTTTAAATCAAATTGTATAATGTCTGTAGAAACATTTTCTTTAACTTTTACTTCAACTAATATAAAATATTTTTCCAAGGGTGAGTTCGTATGATAATATTAGTAACACTGCTGGCTTGTCAAAGGGGTTGTTTAAAGTTTCACTTAAACTGAAAGTCAAAGCTGTTATGTCCTTTAGGCATGCTATATCCGCTAATGCATCATCATTTTTTAACAAAAAAATAAGTTTATATTTACTTTTCAAAGCTGTTTGCTAAAGGAATAAAAATGTATTGTTATTCTTTTAGCAAACATTTTAGCGGCACAAAACTAATTTGACTTTATGAGGATTGACAACTTCAAATAAATCAAAAATTTTTTACACATCATTTTCACGAATACTTGAAAAAAATATGCATATATAAAATGGCAGCAAATTTTTAAGCTTTAATACAGCATCAATAGATAATTCTTTTGCATTTGAATAATCTGCCTGCTGCGATTCTAACAAATTTTGAACCCACATTTTTAACATAATTCACAAATTTTAACATAAAATAAAAGTATGTAATTACATGCGACCTTGGTAAAAGGTTTAATGGTTTTTGCCTCCGAAAATTTTTTTCTGATATGCCTGATGTTCCCAGTAAAACGCCTGAATGTTTTGGAAAAAACGTTCAGAACTTTTTCTTTTGCAAGAAAATTTCCAGCGTTTTTCAAAATATATATATTTTTTTTGTTTGTTTGTTTGTTTTTGTGTGTTTTTGTGTGTGTGAGAGGAGGGAGGGGGCAAGGAGGGGGAGGGGGAGAAGAGGTATTATGTGTAGTTATTAAGGTTCAGGTTGTTTGCTAAAATACCTTAATTTTTCCGGTAGTTTCCTTTAATGCTTGTTCTTACCTAAACCATTCCATACAGTGCTTGTCAGACCCTTTTTTAAAGTGCACCGAGAGGTTGTGTATCTCAAACACCATATACCCCGGATAATTAATATTAATTAGTATGGTGTTTTTAAATATTTTTTTATCGGAAATTATCATAAGATTCCAACACTTTGTTTGATTTAAATGTTTTTGTTTCTTCCGTTTTTGGATTTTTCCAGTGTGCATTATTTAAGCTTACAAAAAGTAAGTTTAATGGAAATCCTTTTTTGGGTGCGTTCTTTATTAGATAATAGTTTTCACATAGCGTCGCATGAGAGTTAAAAGGTTTTATCTGCCTTTTTTTACTTTTATAAGAATTTTGTAATTAACGTTTTAATTATTAATTAATAACAAAAACAAACAAATTAAATATAAATAATATTAAAATATTATAAGTTTAACCAAGAAACATAATTAACATTATCGACGTATAGCTTATAAATATAAAGAACAAAAGCAGTAAAACATTATAACCACGAAATACCGCAAGTTATGGTTTTACAATAACAAAAAGTTAGATAAAACGTTATAATTCTCATGAGACAATAGATATTTAAAGTAAAAATGGAGTTACTTAACATTTTAATTTCATTTTTTTTTGTAGGTAAACACAATTCTTCTTATATTGGTCACTATCTATTTACTCTATCCCCTATATTTGTTTTGCTACTGAAAACCGAAATTCCCTCAAAGTAGAAACAAGGCGATAAAAAACGTTAATAAAAAGTATTCCAGAACCAATTACTGAGACTAGTATATAACTAACTTGGTAGCATACAAATATAATGATAGGGTTAAAACATCGGTTTTACAGAATAGAAATATATTTATAAATCTTAGTTGTTTCGTTTAAAAAAAAAGTTTAAAAAAAATGCCGTTTAGTTGAACATAAAATTAAAATTTTATTTTGTTTTTAGAATAAAATACTTTATTATATTAAAGTTCACTATATTAAAATTTACTAGATTATTACTAGACTATACTATATGAACACAAATTATTTACTAACTATGGCAAAAGCAGCATTTTTAAAGTATTTTTAATATAAAATAAAAACTATTATTTGTGGATGATTTATACTCACAGAAACATGTTTTTGATATCCCTGATCATCATATTTCTAATTGCGTTTATTATTTAGTGTGAACAAGAAGTAATTTAAATATTGGGGTGTTCCAAATATGATAAAAATGTTTTGGTAATTTTTTAATTCGAAAATAGTTGCGCATAATATGTAAACATTACTAGATAATAAAATATGCATATGTTTACTAAATTAAATGAATTCTTAACTGACCAAAGAAATCTTAACGAACAATTTTTATTAAATACGTCGTTATTGTAGGTAGCTACATCGCCACTTCAATGTTCGACTTGGCGATCGTTGAAGTGGTCGATGATATAGGTTAAACCCATCATTATTTAGAACTGAATCATTTCGAAACCATGTTTCGGAGACTGGAATAGCATGATAATCAAACATTTCAGATATTAAAACTAAATCAACCATTTTATTATCAAGGGATGTTGCAGTAGCATATAATAATTAACGCTGTAGCTTTTTTTTTGATATGTTTGAAGATTTATATTTTTGTATTTTGGTTTCTTTAGTAAATGAGTAAAGTGAAGGTAGCAATGCTTATTTATTGCTTTGTATATTTTTGAATTAGACAACTAAGCTACTTCGTATACCATATTTAAAGGGCGTTGTTTTCAAACGGATATTAATATTTAATTAATTACGCTTCATTCTTAACTGATAGTTTAAATATCTTACAGTCAAATATGGACTTATAAAAGCATTTTTACATTTATCTGATTTTTTCAATTCTTTTGCTGCAATAAGGAATGGTTATTTTTCGGAAACATAAGAGTTTGACAGAAAGTAGTCCTGGTTTAGAGGATATAAATTTAATACGTTTGACAAACTTTATTTTGTTTCAAATGCATTAGTAGCAAAGATGTTCTAAAGCGTTTCCTTATTGTCGAATTGCTTATCTGTATTTGATAACTAAGTAGATTTAATGCCATAAATAATAACATTTTTTTCTCGCTTCTTTTTTTGTTGTTGCTAAATGACGAATGCGTTGATAACTCTTAGTTGTTTAATAGGTTATTTAATGTTCTTGTTTGCAACTGTAACCCTTCTGGATTCGGATCTACTGATTGCTGTATTAGTTTGCAAAGGCGCCCATGTCGCCCGTTCTTAGCAACCTTTTACACTTGTTAATGATACTTATTTTGAGAAGTGAAGAGAAGTCGGTGACGGCAAATAAATTTGATATGTGTTATGCAATCCTTATGAGTGTTTATAAGTGAAAAAGAGTTGAAATTAAAAATATAAGTCGCTGATAACAAATGTTAAAAATTGATTTTAAACGAAGAAAATAATTATTTACTTCCTTTGTCAAATTAAACTTTGGGTTCTTTGTTTAATTATGTCTAAATTATTGTTGAAATGTTTTACCGGATGATGCCGTCTATAATAACTAAAGCGCGAAAAATTAATTTTTTTATTATGTTAGTTAAACAATTTTATATAATTTAAGCCATAGCCAACGCTGTTAGAAACATAAAGTAATTAAATATTACTACAAAAATATGTCGACTTTTACTACAAAAAAGTCGACATATTTTGTCGATAAAAAAAGTCGACTAACCTGTTTAAGTTAAAACTGAACTTGTTAAAGTAGCTCAAAACTCATTAAAAGAATATCCCTACTACCCTAACCATAACCAAGCCCTTACTCCCCTAACCAAACCATAAGGTGATGAATATACATTATAATTACACAGGTCAACAAAAAAAAAATTTTCTGGTTCCGAGCACACAATTTGTTTTTTGTATAGCATTTCTCATTTTGATTTCAAATATGGAACTCATTTTTTACCATCACGTCAAGTTGTAAAGATATATAGGTTCAAATCTTTAGTATTTGGGGTAAAGTCCCTAATATTGTCGAAAAAAAAGTTATTCAAAAGTATGTCAACTTGGGTCTCAAAAGAAGCGTATTTTCATAGAGATTTTAGAAAACATAAATATTTTTTCTTAAAATTATTGACAAAAAAATTATGCAAAAAAATGCTAAATACTCTTAAAAAAATTTCAACAGAATGTTATTTAGCAATAATAAAAAAATACTTAATTTTATTACAAATGAATAACATTTTAAAAGTCTCTATGAAAATACGCTTCTTTTGAGACCCAGGTTGACATAATTTTGAATAACTTTTTTTTTTGACAATATTAGGGACTTTACCCTAAATACTCAAGATTTGAACCTAAATATCTTTACAACTTGACGTGATGGTAAAAAAAAAGTTCCATATTTGAAATCAAAATGAGAAATTCTATACAAAAAACAACTTGCTCGGAACCAGAAAAAAAAAATTTTTTTGTTGACCTGTGTTATTAAATTAGTTGATGTGTGTGCTGCTTTTATAGTTAAACACCTTAGTCGGTATAGGTTCAATATGTCACGCCTATGGCTTATCGAATAAATCGATATATATATACTTACTGAGCTTATTCCTAAATAATTTAGTTAATAAATGTACACTTAAATGCACTTAAAAAATGTAGCGCAATAAAGTTATTTATTAACTGAACTACTTAACTATTTATTAACGCAGTATCATTTATTATATTAATATTTATTATTATCAATGTAATAGCAAAAATTAGTTTATTAATAAAAAATATTAAAAAAAAACGAAAAAGAACTTCAAAGGATTTGATTAACTACTGCAACACACAATATTGTAACTCAATGAGTTAATAAAGTTTAAATAAAATGAATTTGTTTTGATGGGTGATATTTTTTAAGCAGCTAACGCGGGTCAGGGTAACAACATCAGTTTTTGCAGTCTATAACATCTCTCCAAAAACATCTGTAAATATTATAATTTTCAACTACGTTTGTCCAACAACATCTGTAAATACACTGAGGTGTAACAATATCTGTCAACAACATCTAAAATTTCATAGATGTCTAATAACATCTGTGTAAAAAGTATATGATTGCTACAGATATAGTTACATCTTTTTAATTATCTAACTATAACAACATCTGTGCAACTACATATGGAAATTTTACAGATGTAGTTACATCTTTTCAATTATGTTAAGAATAACTACATCTGTACTACTACATCTGTGAGTTCTACAGATGTAATTACATCATTTCAATTACATTAAATATAAATACAGGATTTTATGAAATTATTAGATTATAATGCATTTTTTTAACCAGATGTAGTTACACGTATGGTTTTTTTCAGATTTAGTTACGTCAGGAAAAAATAATAAATATAAACTTTATCCAGATGTAGTTACACATAAGATAAGTTACACATAAGATTTTTTCAGATGTAATTACATCTGGAGGAAATTCTTCCAGATGTTATTAGAATTGGAGAAATATTATCAGATGTAGTTATACTTCCTAAAGATGTTGTTAGGGGTCATTGAATTTCCAGATGATATTGAATACGTTGTTGGAGTAAAAAAAAAATACAGATGAACTTGGATAAAAGTGTACAGATCATCTTGTACTACTCTACAGATGTTGTTGGACAGATGTAGTAACCTTTTACCATTAACGCGCTTTAAAGCAAAATAACTTTCGATTAATATGTAGACGTTACATCAGCGTTACACTATCAGGGAATCAGTGACCTGGAAAATGTATATTAGTTATAGATAATGTCTATATACTAATAGTATTATTATTATTTTTATTATTATTTAATTTTATTACATTGAAAAATAAGAAATACAAAAAAGTGATAAAGTAATATCAAAATTACTCTTAAGTAACACCGAAAAAAAAAAACTAGTTAGAATGGTGTTCAATGGTGATAAACATTGTACTTTGTTATATTTTATTTGAACAAGGACAAAGTGAACGAGTAAACAATATAATCAGTTAGAGAATTCTAAATCTTGATAATTTTTTCACAGTAGAAAAGTATTCGTGTATAATGTTTACATTTGATAGGTGAATTAAATTTTTGGGCATGACACCTTGTTGGATAGTAAGAAGGAGCAAATGTAAAAAAACTCAGAAAACGGTAGATCGACAAGGTTATCAATAATTTTATAGATCATTTCAAGATCTAATTTTATTTTACGGGACTCAAGAGATTCAAGATTGAAGATATTGAGTCTTCAAGAGTAATCTTTATAAGGAATACAATTTCTTTTACAGTCACTTCTATTAAAAGGTTTCTGAACCTTTTCTAACCAGTCTATATCTTTTTAAAAATTGGGTTTCCACACAGAGATACAAGATTCTATAAATAGATTGAACATAACTTTATTAGCTTTGATCAGAAGCTAGGAATTGTTACTAACAAAGGATTTTAAAAGTATGTAGAAACGAGAACGCGCCTTGCTTGCAATGAAAGAACAGTGATTAGAAAATTTCATATCCAAAGAAGCAATTGTACTAATATTTTGAATCAAATTTATAGATTCAATATGTGTATCAATATTCATTGAATATGAACTTAATGCTAAAGAACTATTTCCATAGCGAAGATAAAAACATTTTTGGTTCCTTTATTAAATTTCCAAACTTTTGACCACTCTGAAAATATTTTTAAGTATTGATAAGGTCCATATTGTTTCCATCATTGCTTGCTTGATATAACTTGCAGTTATCAGCAAACAACTAAATGCTGCAATCACCATCAATAGATGAAGTTACATTGTTTACCCAGGAAAAAAAGTTCTATAGAATTTCTACAAACTTTTGTAATTATACCTTTATAGTTGTAATTGTATTCGATAAAAGGGAATGATTATAATAAAAATACATGAAGTAATGGTTGATTCACTAGCTAAAGCATTTGTCAACTGTATTAAAGTTTAGTTTAGCTAAGGCATTTGACAACTTTACTTTTAGTACAGTTGATAAACGCTTTACCTCTTATATCACCCACTACTACGTACATTTTTATTATAATCTTTTCTTTTATTTGCTTAATAGAATTACGGCTGCTAAGTGAATATAGATATATATCTATATTCACTTAGCAGCCGTAATTCTATGTTATAGTCAATGCTTCAAAATAATAAGAAAACTGACGTTAAGTAGTAAGTTAAAGTTGGTATATTTTTACAAAAACTACGCTTGCACTACGGTAAAAAAATTTTTTGTAACAAACATGGTTAAGGATTGGAACATGATTGGAAAAGCTCGGTAAAATTGACACAGTGTTGTCAAACGAAAAACGATTGAGGTAAATTTATATTGCGAAATTGACCACAATCAAAAAAGGTTTATTTTGAAACAACGAAAAGGTTCATTTTGAGACAAAGAAAAGGTTTATGTTGAGACACAAAAATCCGAACTTATTA
The DNA here is from genome assembly GCF_038396675.1 of Hydra vulgaris. Taxonomy (NCBI): domain Eukaryota; kingdom Metazoa; phylum Cnidaria; class Hydrozoa; order Anthoathecata; family Hydridae; genus Hydra; species Hydra vulgaris. Next base: position 35,719,816 of record NC_088929.1, read on the forward strand.
GGAGCAACGAATTTCAGTTGTCAAAGTGTAAAAGAACTTTAAAGCTACAGAGAGAGAGTACTTTGCTAGTCAAATGTTCACTAGACCGCAAGTTCACTAGACCAAAATAATTAAAACAATTTTTATTAACATTGTGCAGGTACCAAATCTCAGCGTAGTAAAAAGCAAGCTGGTTTAAAAGTCTCGACTAAAAAGGGCAACTTTTATTTATGTGTGCGGCTGTATTACATATGTATTACATATATATATATATATATATATATATATATATATATATATATATATATATATATATATATATATATATATATATATATATATATATATATATATATATATATATATATATATATATATATATATATATATATATATATATATATATATATATATATGTATATATATATATATACATATATATATATATATACATATATATATATATACATATATATATATATACATATATATATATATATATATATACATGTATATTACATATATATATCTTATATATTATATAAATACATGTATATATATATATATATATATATATATATATATATATATATATATATCTATATATATATATATATATATATATATATATATATATATATATATATATATATATATATATATATATATATATATATATATATATATATATATATATATATATATATATACATCTATATAAACATATATAAATCTTCAATTGTAAAAATAAGTTATTTAAGCTTTCGCTTAAAAGAAAAGTAGTTACTTTGATGAATAAAATCCTCAGTAAAATTTTAAGCTATTTTATCACATAAGAATCGTTCTATAAAATGTATAATCAATATCCCATAAAATCAAAATCCCATAAAATGTTTAATCAATACAAAATTTCAAATATAATCAAAATCCCATAAAATGTATAATCAATACAAAATTTAAAACAATTTGTTTGAAAAATGGGCAGCTTAATAAAATTATCATTGCTTAAAATGTATTTATTTTTATCTTTTGATGGAAACAAATTATGGAAAGAAATCGGGGATGAATTGGTATAACATTTAAACATAAAACAAAGAGTATTAAAAATATTAGGCTCATATATATTAGAAGCTATAATTTTAAATAATACAGGCTTGGCATGAGCATTACGGTCTTTAAAATATATATGACGTGCTACATGCTTCTGCTGACAATAAAGAAGTTTAAGTTAATTTTTATTTTACTACCTCAATCAATGTTTGCATAGTATATGTGACAATAAATAAATGGGTGATATAATTGTACCAAAGTACGTTTATTTAATACATTTCTTGCTTTGTATAATATTACTATACTTTTTAAAATTTTACTTGATTATTTATTAATGTGATTTTTCCATGTAAGATTTTCATCTATACAAACACTTAGAAAGTTGGTTACTGTTACTTGTTTAATTTTTACATTATCAATAACAAGTTGAGGCATAATAATTGGTAGTTTATGTTTTTTGATAAGATCTTATCCTCGAGGATTGAAAAAAATCCATTTAATTTTATTTATGTTAAGAGGTAATTTGTTAGTCTTAAACCAGTCAGATATTTTTAATAGCTTGATGTTTATGTAATGAAATAGAGTAGGAATGCTTTTCAGTGATATAAATAAATTAGTGTCATTAGCTAACTTAATTGTTATTAAATCCTAGGCTTTGTATAGATCATTGATATAAATGAGGAAAAGAAGAGGTTTTAATATGGATCCTTGAGGAACTCCACATGTAAATTTTAACAAATTTGATGAAAATGTTTCATCGGCGTAAACAAATTGTTTACGAATAGTTAAATAATTTTTTAATCATTCTAAAACTAGGGGTGGGAGTTAAGTTTAGTTTTAGTCTAACTAAATTTAGTCGACTAACTTTTTAGTCTAACTAAAATTAGTCGACTAACTTTTTAGTCTAACTGAATTTAGTCGACTAACTTATTAGTCTAACTAAATTTAGTCGACTAACTTTTTAGCGTAACTAAATTTAGTCGACTAACTTTTTAGTCTAACTAAATTTAGTCGACTAACTTTTTAGTCTAACTAAATTCAGTCGACTAACTTTTTAGCGTAACTAAAATTAGTCGACTAACTTTTTAGCGTAACTAAAATTAGTCGACTAACTTTTTAGTTTGACTAAATTTAGTCGACTAAGTTTTTAATTTGCGAAAAATATATTGTTACTTTTACCCAAATTTTTTTAAATCTTGTTATGTGTTAGTTGTGAAGTGGTTTGAGCGCCATTTTTTCAATAACAAATTGCTGTAAGTTACAATTTAGATCTCCATGGCATCTTTTTCAAAGTTGATTTTCAGAGTTTTTCAAGTTTTTGGAGAAAATTTTTTTTTCTTAAGTTTGCGAGATATACACTTGGAGTTTTGTAATAGTAACAAAAATGTATCCAATTACTCCCCCCTTATTACTAAGTACTTGTTTTAACTTTCAATGAAAAGCGGTTTAAATCTGGATTTTTTCAATTTCTAATTAAAATGAACTATTAGAAAAAAAAATTGTGCCATATTTTTGAAATGTGTTGTATGCAGAAGCTTTTTCGGATTTCTTTTATGTAATACCAGCAATCATTTTTTGAGGTAATAATACCTAATTTAATTTGTTCTACACTCATAAAACGCAGTTTTTACAGTGACGAAAATATGATTGTAGTTGTTAGTAACAATTACACAATATAGAAATAATAAAAAACATTAATTGCGTAACAATTTGTTGCGCAATTAATGCTTTTTATTATTTCTATATTGTGTAATTGAATATATATCTTGTTCAACTCTCAATTTTTATTTTTTTTTAATTATTATTTAAATGCTAATAACTAATTATGTATTCGGTATAAAATATCAGCTGTTTTTGGCGGAGTTGTTCTACTAACAAACCAATTTTTATTTAATTCAATGAAATAAAATGTGGGGCAATACTAGGTACAAACAAAACATTTTTATTACCTAATTGTCACAAGTTATATTACGTATTTTAAATTTCTTAAAAACAATAAATTTTAATAAATGTCTTTAAGCTGGTTTATTTGTCTTAATTCATATTATGTTCATATAATTTCTTAACACAACAAAATTTAAGGAATGTCTTAACTGACACCTCAAAGTAATGGTTTCCGGCTATATATTAGATAAACCGTTATTTTCAAATATATATTTAAATTTACTTTAAGAAATTGCATTTTTAAACTATGTCGAAAAATAATACGTTTTCTCCAATTGAATATGCTGCTCCAATATCTGATTTGATGAATCTGACGAAGAAAAGATTGGATAAAAGAAAGACTATAGATGAACAAAACCCTGCAGATCATAACGATAGCGAAACAAGTTCAAGTTTTTCATCCGGTCAAACAGAAATTGAAGTTGATGCTCAGTCCATTGAAGAAGCAGCTAAAACTACATACAAATATTACTCAATCGAGGAGGAAACATCAAAATGGATATGCAATCAATGTAATAGTAGCAGACCTAAAAAGTACTCTTGTAAAACATCAGAGAGTATATTAGATTACCATCTTGAACATGATCACAAAATAATAACGCCGAAAAAAAAACGAACTATGAGTGGCTTGTCAAAAGAAGTTAGCGGTAAGATTTATAGAGCTCTTTTAATTTTCATTATTGCCTGTTGTCTTCCATTTATGTTGGTAGAAAGTAGTGCATTTAAAGAATTTGTTTTGTGTTTAAATCCAAAGTATAAAGTGCCTTGCCGAAAAAAGTTAAGATCTCTTTTAACTGATTTATATCGAGAAAAAGTTGAACTTTTGAAATCAAAATTATTATCAATTAAAGTTTTATCTATTACTACTGACGGATGGACGTCCTGTCAAAACTATAGTTATATATCTGCAACTGCACATTTCATTTCTGACAAAACAAATTTCATCAGTTTTTGTTTGGGCTTTGCATACCTTAATGGCCGCCATGATGCAGATAATTTAAAAGAGGCTTTGCTAAAAATCGTAGAAAAGTTTAAAGTAGATGATAAAATAATGAGTTAGTATCAGACAACGCCAGTAACGTACGCAACTGTCTAAATTCTTTAAAAGTTTGTTTAAACATTCAACCAATAAGATGCATGGGACATGTTTTGCAATTAGTTGTTAAAAATGTCATAGATTTAGTTGAAGAAGGTGAAAAAGATAGTTCGTCTAAATTCTTTTTCATTGCAAGAACATTAACTAAGTGCAGGAAAATTGTTACATCTTTCAATCATTCTTCTCAACTTAATGATTTATTAGAGGAAAGTCAAACACGACAAGGTGTCGAAAAAAATCACATACTTCATTTGATTCAAGATGTGAAAACTCGTTGGCACTCTACGTTTCTCATGGCAGAGCGAATTCTTAAGCTTCACTCCGACGTAAAAGATATCTTTAATTCGAAACAACAATACAAAGATATGAGAAAACATTTACTCGATGAAGATGAAATGGTTAACATAAAAAAAACGGTAAATGCTTTATTAAGCTTTAATCAAGTAAGTGTTTTACTATCTGGCGATAGGTATGCAACGTGTTCTTTAATTATTCCAAGTATAAAGTACCTTGAGAAGCAGCTGAGTAAGAATAAAAGTGAAACTCCTCCTTTAATTGTAATATTGAAATCACATTTGTTAGAATCTTTACAAACTTACAAAGATTCATATGAATTAGAGAATAATTCCTTTTTATTGTGTGCCACTTTTTTGGATCCAAATTATAAAAGTTTTCAATTCTTTGAAAAGTACGAAAAAAAGAAATATTTAAAAATTGTGAAAGAATTTTTGTCAGATTTTTATCTCTCAAAAAGAGTTGGTGAAATAATTCCAATTAAAAAGGTGACACAGGAATCAAAAAAAATTTAAGTTGTCATTTGAGGATGAAGAAGATGATTCCAGAAGTGATAGTGACAAAAATGTAACCTTAGATTTAAAAAAAGAAATCAGTGAATATATAAGATTGTCAGTGCACGAACAAAATGTTTTAGAGTTTTGGCATCAAAATCAATATGTTTTTCCAACATTGTATTGCATTTCAACGATGATTTTATGTACACCTGCTACCAGTGCACCAAGTGAGCGCCTTTTTTCTGATGCATTAAACAATTTGTATGCTAAGCGAAACAGGATGACGGCTGAATGTTTTCAAATGTTGATGTTTTTGTACGAAATTTTGGAATTTTTTAATTTGGTTTAAAATTGGTGCAATTTAATCAATGTAATACGGAAATATCTTGTTGTAATAATTATTTTTGAATTCATTTTATTGTTCTTAAATAAAATAAACTTAAATTTAGAACTTGAACTGTTTTGTTTTAAAAACAATCAAACAAGGTTGCAACATGTTTAAAAAATGATTTTATAAAGTTGTTGCTCTCATGTTTGGGACAGGGGGGGACCCCAGAAACTTGAGGGCTTTTATGTTTCCAGGCTACAATTATCGCAATTTTTTGCAAAGTATCATTATCCGATTTTCAATTTTTTTTTTTAGAAAAACCAATTGCTTAATTAGACTATAAAACTAAGTGCAAAATATGAACGTAGCAAGTCTTCCCGATTCTATGTTAATTAAATTTAAGTTTTTTTACATTTGTAAATGTATTTTACATTTTTATGTATTAATTATGACCCACCCAAGTTTATATTTGATAATGAATGATTTCATTAACCTTACCTTTTCTTTATAATTCTACAAAAAATGGCGTCTTCAATGCGGTTCATTTAAGTTGATAATTTAAACTTACTTTTTAAATAAGATTGCTTCTAGTTAACTTTAGATCTTACTTTTCACGCTAAAACTCTTATTTTCTAACAAACTATCTACTCCAGCTTGAAGCAATTTAAAGCCAAAAATTGCAGCTGCCTAGTATACAGCCATATTTAATATAATTAAATGAGTTTATATACGACTAAAAATTAAATTTTTGATACCAAAAAAAAAACATTATTTTGGGAAAAATATATCGTAACTTAATTTTTTTTTTAACGAAAAGTGAAAATGTACTTTCAAATGATAGATATTCTGCATTTTTTAAGTAATTAAAAAGTGATAAGAAATTTTCTGGTTTGATAAAGCGACCGCTGCCATTTAACAGAATGTTTATCTTATTTTACAGTTTTACACGATTTAATTGCGGAGGTTGCATTTTTAAATGCGGACGATGAGCCTCTCGGTAAATGCTATTAAATGTTTTGCATTTTAAAAACTCTATTAATACGTTTAACATTTGGTATGCATTTTAGAATAAATAAATTGCCGAAGCTTAAATGTACTTAAATTGTAACAAACATAACCTAAATACGCCAACCAATTTAAGCGCAATTCCGTGCTTATTTGTCCGTACGTTGAAAAAAAGAGAAAATGATAAAGTTTTAATTATGAATGTAATGATAACGTTGCATATATAAGCTTTTGCATTAAATGTCAAACTTATTGAGAAAAATGATGGAAGTTAGCGTTAATAAATTGGTACTTCTTATCGCTTATATGAAATTAAATATTTAGAGACTAAGTATATTCGCTAGTATACAGGGGGGGGGAGGGGAAGGTGGTAAGTTGAAAACTGCCGTATGAATAATTGCCGATTAAAAATTATGCTTGCTGAGTATAAGAATATATATATCGATTGCTGAGATTTGCTAATAATTATAATAACATCTTAATTTGCCGAATGATCAAACTAAATATCGGTAATAGCATGGCCTATAAGAGATGGACGTGCAACCTTTTTTTTTTTTTTTTTTGCTAACCATGCTCATTGCGCATTGTTACAAATTTTTTGTTTTAAACAATAGAAATTAAATTATAAAGTCTGTCGGATTCGTCAAAAACTTTTGGTCTCGTATAACCAATTACATCAACTTCTTTTTAGTTATTCAAGATAACAGCAATAAATAGCGATTCCACGGCTCAACGAAAAACTTTTGGCGTTTGAAAAAAAAACACGTAACTTTCATGAACTTTACTCTCTTATATCTTTTTGTATGCTTAAGCTAACACCTTAAGGTTTTTTGCATCAATTAGTGTTACTCAACCTCTTTTCAGTCATATATAGAAAGTACTATGATTTATATGGCTTCATTTAAATTTTATCCATATCTTAAGACCACTTTTAAGAAAAAGGCTCGAAGCAGGAACGTTTTTTAAAACAAAGCTTTTAGAGGTTAGGATTCCTTAGTACCAAAACAAATCCAATTTTTATAAAACTTACGTATACATTAAAAAAGGGATGACGAATCAAATGGAATGTGCACACTTTTTAACTTTTATACATAAATTTTTAGTTCTTAGCGTTTCAAAACTTCAAGGTTTATTTTTATAGAAAAAAGAAAGTGTTTTTTAAAAGTGTCCAGGTGGAAATTGCAAGTTTACTCTTTCCTCTTTTTATAACAAGTATTTATTTATGTTTTCTTGAAGAATAGGTTCTAAGGATTTGTATATAGAAATTATGTATATATATATAACTATCTTCCTTTGCATATTTTATGACGTTTTTTGTTTTGATTTTGCGTGACATAATGCAAATTTTCGGTGCCATAACAATGCAGATTTTCCATACTCAAGCCCAATACCTTTCGTCAAAAAATCATCAATTATTGCACTACAAAAAATTTAATAACTTTAGATCCGCTTAACTTCAAAGGCCGAATGACCCCTCATTTTTTAAGTCAAGTCAAGCTCTATACAATGATTTAAGTTACATATGTTTATTTGAATAATAAAAAAATCGTCAAAAATGGCTACAATAGAATCAGATTTTAAATTTAATTTTATATAGCTAGATATTCCTTATATTTTAAGAAATAACACTGATAATAATATAGAAATTGAAATCATTTACTTAACTACTTTAGTACATGTATAACTAGAGATATAACAAATAATACAAAATATCAACTAGTTTTGCAGCTACTTAGAGAATATTGGTTTTATGTCCAGGGAACTACACCATCTATTATATTGCTGTAGACTTATTGTTTATGAATATTATAGAATTTTTTGTTTTTATGTTTAACAACAGAAATATATACAGTTAAGGATAAATAACTCATACATAAAATGAATATAAATACAATAAAGAAAAAAATAATTTGTCACAGTTTTAAAGAATTTAGCAAAGCCAATTTATGGCAAACCGCAAGAATAACTAAGTATTTAATATTAACATAGCATGGTTTACCAGCTATATATAAACTAATTTTTATTTGACAAAAACAAATGGGTTATTATGCGCCTTTTATGACAAATGAAATAGTATATGAAAAATGAAATACGAAAACATGAAATATCTGGCTACATTTTGCAAGATGATTATAAACTTGAATAACTTTTTAAAAGGTTTTGCATTATCAAACAAGTTATAAAAAAGCCCATTAGAAAATACACCCACTAAAAAACAATGCTCAGTGGAATATATATTATGGAGCTTATAGAGTAGTCGAGGCAAAAAATGGCGACATATCGGAAATAATACTCAAAAAATACACAAAACTAAGGCTGGTGAATGAAGGACCAAGGAGTTGCATGAAACCAGACCTTGACTAAAAATTTTATTTAAGCATTTTAACTTTTCGCTTTACTTTTTTTAGTCATTTTAAAATTATCTTTACAGATCTATTTTATTATTGATGGAACTTTGTTTACACGAAAAAAGTTCCCAAATTTACAAATGTTTATCTTGGAAAAATGATGAAAATCTGTTCGTGCCGACAACTGATTTCCTTTTCCTTGGTGTGATTTGTTAAGTAATTTGTCAACACGTGAAGTAGTTACTTATCCTGAACAATCTTATTAAACAAATGCTATAAAATTTAAACTAATACCACGTGATCAGAGTTTCTGTTTAAAAACTAAGGGCAGCCATTTTAATAGATTTTTTTATTGACGGGTGAAAATTTAGAGTTTGTCGGAAACTCGCATGGCTCGCTGATTTCTGCGGCCTCTTTGATGTAAAACAATAGGTTGCACGTCCATCTCTTATAGTTCCATGGTAATAGATAATGAGTGTCATACCCCCAACACCACCTTCCCTTCTCGCTGGCTCCAATACTATATATCACTAATATGAATATGAAAATTTATAGGCAATTTTTCCTATGTTGCTATTTTAAGCCTTTGAAATAGGGTTGTTAACCGAAAGGTTTCAAAGATTTCTGTAAAAAAATCTTTCAAAAGGGTATATACAATTAGTATTTATTTTTATTCGAAGCGAATATATAGAAGCATTAAAATTTGTCAAAGTAACTTTCGCAAATAATACTTCTGAAAATTAGACTTTCGCAAGTTGCTATTTCAAATAATGCTCTTGCAAAACTTCCAAAAGTTTCACTTTCGGAAGTAGCACTTGAGAAATGAGCGCTTTTAATAACTACGTTTCGAAATCTATAAAGGAAGTTTATTCGCCTAACTGCAAGAAATGTGAAAATAAAATATCTGTATATATCAAACTGTTTGTAATGAAACTTTATCTTCAGTATAGCAACATATTAAACTTTTACTAGTTTGTTTTTTCAAATAATGAATAAAAAATTTATTTCGAAAGGAAAATTTTCGATAAATCCACTTGAAGAACGGTCACTTACGGAAGAAAACTTGAAATTTGTCATAAAAACAAGATTGAAATGTTCCATTTAAAAAAATCCGTTCAATGAACTAAGTAATTAAATGCTCATTACTCATAAGTGTCAATTATCGCGCATGCAAATTTTTATGAAGTAAAAAACTGATATTATTTTTTAACTGAGTCCTTTCGGTAGATTTCAAAAATCTTCTTTCGAAATGAATCGATTAGCAAGTTTTTTTTCGCTTGTGATTCTTGCGAAAATTTTATTTTTCATATATTGCTTTACCAGCGGCGTGGGCAGGATTTTTTGATGTTTCAGATATGACACTTTTAGGCATCGTGCGAACTCATAACTCAAGAATGTTGTTAAGTCAAATGAAAACGTTTCTCAAATAAATTGCGGTGATTGGAGCGTTAAATTAAATTAGACGTTAAATTAAAGTGCAGAATGCTAAATAAACGTTCAAAAGACAAAATTCTAATAATCAAAGTTGATTTGATACGTTACGAATTTGATTTGACGTGCCCCTATGAACCATATTTGGGACATTCAACCGCCACAATAATGTGCCATCTTGTGTGAAAATTTCATGGCTTCATAGGTTATTCAGTTTTTAGTACTGAAGCTTGTTTTAATCAACTAATTTTAGTTACGCTAAAAAGTTAGTCGACTAAATTTAGTTACGCTAAAAAGTTAGTCGACTAAATTTAGTTAGACTAAAAAGTTAGTCGACTAATTTTAGTTAGACTAAAAAGTTAGTCGACTAAATTTAATTAGACTAAAAAGTTAGTCGACTAATTTTAGTTAGACTAAAAAGTTAGTCGACTAATTTTAGTTAGACTAAAAAGTTAGTTGGGTAATTTTAGTTACGGTTTCTTTAGTTAAGTTAGTTACAACTTTTAGTTTTGGTCACAACACTATTTAAAACATTGCCTGTTATACCATATTTTAACTTTTTGGCAAGAATTTTATAATCAATTGTATTAAATGTTTTCGCTAAATCAATTAATATTCCCAATGTGAACCTAAAATTGTTAAATGAGACTGATATACTTCTTGAAAGCTGAATAATAGCACGCTCTGTTGAATTATTTTTTTTGTATCCATATTGCATGTTATAAAATAATTTATTTGCTAAAAGGTGATTGCATATTCTGTTATACAAAATTCTTTTAAAAATTTTAGATAAAACAGTAAGGATGAAAATTGGACAATTGTGTTTTATGTTTTTTCTCTTTCTTTAAATATAGGAATAATTTTTGCCATTTTTAAATCATCAGGAAAAACTCCCTGATTAATAGAGCATTTAAAAATTTTGAAAAGTATATCCTTTAAAACATCAAAACACCTTATAATAATATTCTATTGAGATCATCAGGACCAACTGCTTTATTTGACTTTAACAATTTAAAAGCACTTTCAAACTCTTCAAAAGACAAATCAAAATAATTTAGATACGAGTTTAGAGGGTCATATGTTGCCTTTATTAATGTTTTATGGTTTGGAATTTTTTCGGCTAGGTTTTGTCTTACAAATATATTCAAGAAATTCATTTAAGATCAAGGATTTTAAGTGGGTAGAGGTAACGAACCGATGCCGCAACTTGATCTCTTCCCAATCTAGTAATAAAAAAAATAATCTACTAAATATGTAACAGTAACGCTGCACGAGTTTTCAATTTTCAATTACTAATAGTAATTTTATATTGTAAACTACTTTTGAGAATACCATATTGAACAATAAGTCCCTTATTTTATATCAAAACAAATAATGAGCTGTCTCAAATTTTAAATAAAAAAAATCTCAGTTGTTTGTATCAGTTTTATCTTCTGAAATGGTTTAATAATACTCAAAAGCATCAAGATAAAAAGCATTAAAATATAGAAAAATTAGATGCCAATCGTTGATCTCTTTACTAAACTTTCTCTGCCAAACAATGCAGGAAGTCTATCAAGAATTTCTGAGTTGTTATTTGAACTCAATTTTTCAAACTTGTTAAATGTTAAATAATAATAACATTATTATCTCTATTGGATTACTATTATTCATGTTTGTCCCTATCAAGGCTGTATTAAAGCGGAGGCGTATGGGACTGAAACCCCAAGCCCTTAAAAAAGAAAAGACCTTTTTTTCAAGTTTATATCATTAAAAACCTTTAAATTTTTAGACTGGACAGACAGACAAAAAAACAAATTTTCATTCTAGTTTTTCATGAAATTTTTAATTAATGTGCTTTTGAAACAAAAAAATCATCAGTTTTAATTGTGGAATTAAAAGTTAAAAACTTATAACTCCACTATTAAATCTCTTTAATTAAATATTTGTGGCGATCATATAGTAAGTTTTTGTATCAAGGCACCAAATACAAAACCGTTTTTCTATACTTCAATCAACACATCGGGCATAATTCAAAAAGTTGCAGCTATTGCTGATGCCATCATTGAAGTAATAGAAACTCTCTTCCCACAAAAGTTCAGAATCATTATCACTGACAATGCTCCAGAAATGAAAGCTGCTTGTAAATTAATTGAAGAAAAATTTCCACTCATCTCGACGTATGGCTGTGCAGCACACGGTATGAATCTTCACGTTCCCTCTAAAAAATGAAGCGTTGATTTGATGTTGATCAACGTTGATTTTGCGTTGATATTAGCGATCAACGGCGATCAACCATAAATGGATGTTGTAGCAACAGCAATGTTATCAACAGCAAATCAACGTTTATTTACAAACACTGAGCGTTCGTTGATTTACTGTTGACAAAAAACAAATTTATTGAGCCGTTTACTAACAGTAATATGCTGAGCATTTTCTGCTGGGATTTTTTTGTTATTTTTGGTGGTTATAAAACGTTTGTTCAAATTTTAATTGTATTATACGGTATAAAATGAGTATAAACTTATTGAAAAACATATAATATATGTTTTTAAAATATATGATATATTTTATTAAGTAATTATATTTTCAGTTCTTGAATAAAGATTATCCTAATGAAATTAGGGTAGTTTTTTAACTATTTGAGGATAATAGAACATCTTAATATAAATATTTTAACAATTTAACATGAAAAAGTCACAACTTGGCAGCAATTTGGCTTATTAATGCTTATTATAATAACATTACTATTATCATAGCAAATTATTAATGGCTGCAAGTATTTGCCTGATAAATTCTGACTGCAAACTTAAATCATATAGTACAAAATGCAATTTAAATTGATTTTTTCTGTATAAGAATAATAATGCCTTTATTTTTTTTTCTTTTGTGATGTAATAAAATAAAGATAATAATGCCTAAATATGACAGAAGCCTATATATGAGAGAATTTATGAAAGAAAAACGAAATACTGAAAAAAGAATAAAATATCTTCTTGAAGAGTGCAACATTGTTGGTAGAGGAAATTGCGTTCATCTAGATTTAGACATTCAAAAGATTTTTGAAGTTTCTGAAGATGTGCACAGTGATATATTGATGTTTTCAATCACTTCGCCAGAAAATAAATTTTGTTTAAGTAAAGTTGAATCTAATTATTGTGATGTTGACGACATTGCATTTAAAAATAGTTTATACAGTAGTATTGATACTCTAACTTCAACAAAAGATTTTTTATATGAGTGGTTATTAAAATACTGTATAAAAGATGATGCTTTAAATGCACTTTTATTTCACTTAAATAAATTTACTCCATCTATACCAAAATGCTGGCAGACATTACAAAAATCTCTTCAAAAAGTTAATGTTTTATATATCAGTGGAGGCGATTATATATATCTTGGAGTTAAAAGTGCAATTGATTATTACATATCAACAGTTGAAAATAAGGAAAAGCTTGATCTAATTGTAAGTATTGATGGTGCACCTATGTGCAATAGTAAAAAAACTTCCATTTGGCCTATACTAGTTAATATTAACAGAAAAGGATCCTATGCTGTTGCAATTTGGCATGGTCAGGGAAAACCAAACAATTTGGATGAGTGCTTTGAAGATTTTATTCTTGAAATGAAAAAATTGCAAACTAATGGGTATAAGCAGCTGCTGGTGACTATTAAAGCTTTTGTTTGTGATGCGTCTGCAAGAGCATTTGTTAAATGCATTATAGGGCATAGTGGCTATCATAGCTGTGAAAGATGTATGGCAGTTGGCACACAAAAACATGGTGTAAGATTATTGGAAACAACTACTTTACTTTGTACTGACATGGCTTTTAAAAATAATTTTTATAAAGAAGGTCACCAGCTTGAGAGTCTTTCTCCACTTGTTCAGTTAAATTTCCCAATGGTAACTGAATTCTCATTAGACTATATGCACCTTATATGTCTTGGGGTAGTTAAAAAACTTCTAATAAACTGGTGTAAAGGTCCCCGATGTATTAGAATAAGTCAATCTGTTAAAGACAGTATTTCAAATGAAGTCATAAATTTACGAAGTTATACACCATCCAATTTTCAACATAGACCACGCTCTTTAAATGAACTTGAGAAGTGGAAAGCAACAGAGTTTCGATTATTCTGCTTTATGCTTGACCTGTTGTTTTAAAAAGGAAAAATAAATAAAACTATGACTTATTTATTTCTCTTTCAATTGCTATGCACATACTGCTTTCTAATAAAATGGCCAAAAATGAATTGTTAGTGGCATTTGCTAAACAGCTGCCTATATGGTTTGTCAAAGAAGTACAAATTTTGTATGGGGAGATCTTGGTAACATACGATGTTCATAGCATGATTCATTTAGCTGATGATTGTGTTAACTTTGGGGAGAGTCTTGATCATCTATCAGCTTTTCCTTTTGAAAACTTTTTGGGTTGAATTAAAAAAATGGTGCAAAAAATCACATCAGACTGTTGCCCAAATAGTGAATCAATTAGATGAGAGAAAAAAGTTGGATATTTTTCTTAGAGAAAGGAATGGTAAAGAAATTTCTGCCCAAGTGGTAAATAAAAAGATCACATCAAATCTATGAGACAGAGTTTATTTTATTCAAGACAAAGGGTTTATTTTAGTAGAAGAGGTTTTGGTAGATCTTGTAAAATGCAAGGCTCTAAATCCTCATTCAGTTCGAAAGTTTTTTCCTGATTGTTTTGAAACATCTTATTTAGACGTTTGTTATGTAAATTCATTAGCCAACCTAAAAACAATTTTTCCGAAAAAAAAAGAACTTTTGAAGAAAGGCTTGATGATACCTGTTTAAAAAGGTGGTTATGCTTTTTTTGTGCTTAGACATTGTGATATTGCTTATGATCACTGATTTCTTGAATTAAAAACACAAACTTTGATTATACTTGCAGACCATCAATTTTTAAAGAATGTCTGTGCATGTGTCATTTTGTAAAATTTGTTGTAAATTTGTCAAATATGTAGTTCATTGAACAAATTTAAAGCGAGTTTAATGCATTTTAATTTATAAATTTTTTGTGTGAAACAAATACCTGGTATGTTTATAGAAATAATAAAATATTTACACTGGTGTTTTACATTAATAAATCTAAAAAGCGTTTTACAAAGTTCATTGTTTTTAATCTCTAATGTATTTTTAATTTTATTTTGTAACTTATATAAGATTGTTTAGAATTAAATTGCACCAGAATATTGAAATTTCATTTGCCATTGTTGAACTTTAAATGGAAAAATTAAAGAAGTGGAAGTGATTGCTAAAAGTTGGATGAAAAATGATGGGAAATGCTTCTGGCTGCCATTTAAAAGTTCCGCTCCGATTCGTAAAGCTGTCACAACCTTGCAGGCATCAACCTCTGATTGGAAGATATACCCTGCTAGGATTTTATACACTACAGGTTTGCATATTACTATAAAAAAATGTAAAATAATTGAATTAGATATTGAACTGTATGTTTTGACTAGGGCACTGAAGAGGATAATCATGTGCTGGTGCAAATTTATTTTAGGCCTGCTTTACAATATGACTATAGTCTCATTTAATATCACTTATTTTAAATCCAATATTCCAATGGGCATTTGTTTAAATTATATGTTCTGAATGTCTTTAGAATGTTTAAAGAAGATTTCCAACGATTAAAAAAAGTTTTTTTAACTATGTTTTTAGTTTTTTTTTTAAACTTTTAGTGTTTTTTAAAAACTAAAAAATTCATTAATTTTCATGGGTTTTTCATTAAAATTCATTAATTTTTATGCACTCCATTCTCATAGGGCCTGCTTTTGCCGCAAAAATTTCAATTACATCTTCATTAGATATTGATAAATGATTTTATGTACATAGATTTGTGTTTATGAAGAAGCTCAGTCACACTTAGAGAAAGCAGCAGATACTTCAAATATTGAAACTGACATCGAAGAGAAAAAAGGGACAAAGCAAAAGTAAATTTTACTAAAATTAGTTTTTAACAAATAAAAAATTTTGCAATAAAGAATTACACAAATCATGCACTTTTTTTGTTTATAAAGTAAAGTTTATATTAAAGGAGAAAGACAGCAATGACATTTTGTGAAAGTGATTAAGATATTGTGATTGGTGATGAAGAACTATACGGAAGATACTATTTTGATAGTTCAAATAGCTAAAGAACATCTAACGTGATTCCAAATATAGCAGGTTAACTATTTTTGTAAAAGTAAAATAATGGTTTGTTAAAATAAAATGCTTATTTTTTTACTGAATTATAGATGTTTTTAAATCAATATTAACTCCCCATTTACACAGTGAAATAGCAAGCTTTTCAGTTGCTGAAAATAACAATGACTTCTCGAAAGAAACTAATCTATCTCAAGGGAAAATGATGTTGTCTTCAAATATATTGGTAAAAAAAAGTCCTAATGTTGCTTTTGTTAAAATCTGTGTGCGTGTGCAGTAAAAAAATTAATAGAAATCAGAACTATATGTTATAGAATATAATTTTGTTGACAAATATTTTATAAATACATGTTTGTTGACAAGTTTAAATAAAAATCACTATATAATGTTTAAAAATTTTATTTAATTTTTGTATGTATAATTTATCTATACCTAGGTAGAAATTGCTCTAAAAATTGTGTTTTGGATAAAGAGGATAGCAAAGAAAGACATTTGTCTTGCCAGGGTAAATTAAATAAAAGTTTTATTTATTTTTCCCATTTAGGTATTTTTTCATGGTTAATTTTTTACAAAATATTTTACATAAATAATAATAATATTGTTTATTTTACTACATTTTTTTAAAAAGATTTTCAAAAAAGATTTGCGTTGAGTTAGGTGGCAAAAATAGATAAAAGAGAAAAGTGATTCAAGAGTCAATTTTATTGAAATTAAGATAATTTTATTGAAATTAAGATAATTTCATTCATATAGAATAAACATAATATGTGTTCTGACCCTTAAGTAATTTTTATTTTTTTAATAATAGATAAGTTCTCTTAGTCGTTGTGAAGGTAATATAAATTGGCTTTTGCTTTTTGAAAGTTGTTGATGAGCGAGGACGCTGGGGCCTGTTTTAATGTCTCGGGTGGTTCATTGAAGATAAATTTTAAAACATACACCCTGTATCATATGATAGTGGGTAAGAATGGTTTTATGCATTTTTTTAGATTTTTTATTTCACAGGAAATATATTTTGTTTATCCTAGTCAGTCATTTATGTAACTATTTGCTATAATTTCTGCAGTTTGATTTTTTTCAAATTTGATTTGAATTTTTGATTTAGATGCGATTACACGACAGCATCATGATGCAAAAATTTGCGAATGTTATTCAGGCATTTCGAAATTTTTAAGTCAATCAGGAACACGACTCAATCGAAAAGTTTTGAAAATGAACAATGCTGCAAACGCTAAATAAATTGTTTGAAAATGTAAATTTTGTGTTAAATTCAATAAAAAAACTTTCTTACTTAATGTAGTGCCTACTTTCTTTCATTATTCTTTTGAGTTAGCTTTGAATTGCTCTATCAATAACTTTTTTGCTAAATCCTTTATTTACAGCCTGTTTTTTACAAAACAAATTAAGATTTGAGCAATATGTATAAATTTTATATACAAATATTTTATATATATACATACATAACATATATACATACATAACATATATATATATACATTATATATACATACATAACATATATATATATATATATATATATATATATATATATATATATATATATATATATATATATATATATATATATATATATATATATAAATTATAAATCATTAGAAAATCACTTAACAAAGTTTTTTTTCATTTAACACTGTGTTTTATAAATAAAAAGACTCATTAGAAATACTGAGTTTTTTATTGATGAGAGCATTTCTGATGAGTCTTTTTATCGATGAAATACAGTGTTAAATGAAAAAAAAATTTCTTAAGTGATTTTCTACTAATTTACAATTGCTCAGTTCTTTTAAGAACATTGAGCACTCTATTTTGTAGAATACATTTTAAAGTTGTTTAATATATATATATATATATATATATATATATATATATATATATATATATATATATATATATATATATTTCGTAAACTGTTGATATATATTTTTTTGATATACGCATCAAAAAGCGATATCAAAATACCGTCGGCTATTATAAAAATCAGTGTTGAATCACCAGGAAAAAATGATTGTTGATTAAACGTTGATAAGCAACATTCGATCAACGTTTTTTGTAAACACCAAATCAACGTTGATAAGTGGCTAACATTTTGGACAAAAAATCAATATGGAATCAATGTTGACGAGAAACATTGAATCAACATCAAATCAACGCCTCATTTTTTAGCTGGTTAAGGATATTTTGAGTACTGCTGAAGTTCAAAGAAGTTAAGATAATCATCAAGTTTGTGAAAAATCATCACATTGTTAAAGAAAAGTTTGACGAAAAGAGAATCGCAGTTCGTATTCCTCGCTCACTCACAATGCCTGTTTCAACTCAATAGCTCTGTCAATTTAATTCAATAAACGACTTTTGTATGGCAAAGTATGGTTTTATTTAACTTGCGGATGAGGAAAATGCATCTTTGGAAGAAATTTCTCCAAATACAAACTCGGCCGCTATTTTGACGCTAATTAAATCAAATGCTATCTGGAATGGTTTGGCAAATCTCGTGAAAAATATCGAATATCCATCATATAACATCATTGGAAGCCTTGAAAATGATGAAGCCCCATTATCTTTGGTGTACTATTATTTTGATGAAATGTACAAAAAATTTGCAAATGAGGAAATTATTCAGGAAATAATTATGAAGCACTTTAAATTCCTTATAACCTCAAATATGGAAATTGTCTTTATGCTGACACCGAAGTGTGTCGTAAAAGGATTCTATTTAGGTGAGGATAAGACTAATGTAATAAGTTCAATTTTAGAATTAATCTCTAAAATAAATCCAACAACTGCTAAGACAGGTGAAAGTGGAATGATTGAATTTGTTGGAGAAATGACAACACAGAAGGAATAAAGAAAACAGACAATTTTAAATAATAGCGCAACGAATTATTGGAATATTGTTGGTCGTCAGGAATATCCTGAAGTCTTTGAAGTCGCAAATCTATTGTTGAAATGATTTGTTCGTCAGCAACAGCAGAGAGGGCTTGGTCGATTTTTCGATTTATTCATTCACGAATGAGGAATCGCTTGACAAACGAACGCGTAAAAAATTAGTTTTCATATATACCAATGGCGTTTTGATGGATACAAGAGGAAGGAGCAGTTCTCAAGAGTTTGAGTGTGAAGAAATTATAAATGAGCAAATTTAATACAAAAATAAATTAAATTGTTAAGCTTTGTGTTATAGAAATTCGTTTGAAAATTATGAAATATTTTGATATATTTTTTTCCATTTACAAATAAAATTCATTTCAGAAAATCAAATGAAAAATTACAAATTTTAATTTAAAGTCACATACGTTTAATTTAAAAAACAATTTCTTCTATATTTGACAATATTTAATTAATTTCACATATCATTCATCTGTTAAACTTGCATGCGCATTGTATGCGTATTATGCGCGTAATTATGCGCATAACTTTTGAATGCTATGCGCATATATTCGCCTCTATGCGCATAAGTTCCGAACCCTAAGTTTTTCAATTCAAGGTTGTGCATCACGTAAGTACGTTACATTTTTACGAGCACAAAACAAAATGAAAAAGAAAGTACTGTAAGTTTTGTTATTCAATTACAAAAACAAGCTGAATATAGTATTTTTCCAGATGTCGCTGAGGCAGTAAAGGATCGATTTCTATAAGCAATGTCACTCCATAAAAATAAAACCAAAAAACTTCTCAAGACAGAGAAATGAACCTCAAAAGTGCGTTGAAATTGGTTGCAACGTGGAAACATCACTATCAGAGATATCACGCCTTATCGGCTTGATATCTCTCAACATAGTGAAGGTCTTTTTGTATACATAAATGAAAATATCATTTCTAAAAGATTAGCTAAAAAGGATTTCCCCAGAGACATTCAAATTATCACTTTTGAAATTAAATTAAGAATGCGGAAATGGCTCATAATAGCCACTTATAAACACCCAAATCAGAATTGTGACTATTTCTTCAATCACCTTAAAGGAGTGCTTGACTTTTATTTGCAATCATATCTTGATTTTATTCTAATAGGAGACTTTAATATACAACCTTCAGAAAAAAAATGATGGAATTCCTTCAACTTTATCAATGTATTAATTTAATTAAACAACCGACTTGTTTTAAATCGGTCAATAACCCTTCCTGTATAGACCTTATCCTTACTAACAGAAAGCTGAGCTTCCAACATTCAAATACCTTTGGTACGGGTGTAAGTGATCATCACCATTTAATATACACCATGCTAAGATCCACTTTTTGTAAGTTACCACCTAAAAAACTTATTTATAGATCGTTCAAAAATTTCTAAAGTGAGATTTTTGCAAAAATACTCCGTTTCAACTTAAAATCTTGTTATGATATTAGTACTTTTAATGAGATATTCAGCAATTTGCTTAATATTCATGCCCCTCTTAAATCAAAAACCCTAAGAGGTAACAATAAACCTTTTATAACTAAAGACTTACGAAAAGCAATTATGCTCCGCTCTTCATTATATAAAAAATTTTTAGTTGATAAATCAGATTTTTCAGCTCTAATGTACAAAAAACAAAGGAATTTGGTGGTTAAGCTTAACCGAAAAAATAAGAAGTACTTTGAGCAAATCAATACACATTCGACTTTAAATACATCTCTCTGGAAATTAACTAATTATTTCATTTCGGACAAATCTACAAATTCTAACGAGCGTATCACTTTGACTGAAAATGGCAACATTATCTCAGACAGTTCTTTGTTGACTAATATTTTAAATAAATATTTCATTAATGTTGCATTGCCATCAAGTATGGCTGACCATAATAAATGGTCTTTTTCTCCTTGCACTTCAGACCCAGTTGAGTCAGCTATAAAAAAGTATGTTGACCATCCTAGTATAAGAAACATTAAAAATAAATTCAAAATGAATGCACATAATTTCAAGTTTCATTGTATTACAACTGATGATATTACAAAAATTATAGGGTCTATGAATAAAAAAAAAAAACAAGTGGTGAAATACCAACTTTTATGTTAAAATCTTACTTAATATACTTTAGGGATAGTCTTACAGATTGTATCAATAATAGCATCTTAGATGGAACATTCCCGTCATCTCTAAAAATGGCGGATGTTTTACCGTGTCTTAAAAAAAATAAACCAACAGATAAGGCTAACTATCGCCCTATAAGTATCCTACCCGCTCTCTCCTAAGTTTTTGAAATGATCGTTTATGAACAGATTTTGTTATTTATAGAGCCAAAATTTGACAAACTTTTGTGTGGTTTTCGTAGAGGTTATAGTACTCAGCATACACTTATTTTTTTACTTAATAAGTGGCATGAATGCATTAACAATGGAGGTATTGTTGGAACATTATTAATGGATCTATCTAAAGCGTATGATTTTATTCCGCATGACCTACTTATTGCTAAATTAGAAGCGTATGGTTTCTCTAAAAAAAGTCTTAAATTTCTTATATCGTATATTGGTGGTCGTAAACAAAAGGTAAGGATGGAGCGTCTGTTTCTAATTGGGTTGATATTTTGTCGGGAGTGCCTCAAGGTTCCATTCTTGGTCCCATCCTCTTTAATATCTTTATAAATGATATATTCTTCTTTATTAAAGATACTGAATTGTGCAACTTTGCAGATGATAATACGCTGTATGCCTGTGATTACAGCTTAGAAAAGGTTATTTTTCGATTGCAAAAAGAAGCAACTAATACCATTGCCTGGTTTAAGTTTAACTCGATGGTTGCCAACCCTGATAAAAATAGGTAGTATAACTGTTTTTGCCTATGATAGGGTGAAACTACTTGGTGTTACAATTGATAAGAATCTAAATTTTGGAGAACACATTAAATACTTATGCAGTAAAGCTAATGGTAAATGTTTTGCTCTTTCACGCATAAGAAGTTTTTTATCCCGTAATAAAGCTACATTGTTGTTTAACGCCTTCATAATGTCAAATTGTTCTTATTGTCCCCTAATATGGATGTTTTGTTCTAAATACTATGACAACCTTATAAATAAAATTCATAAAAAAGCTCTTTGTATTGTCCATAAAAGGTTTGACTTATCTCTTGATGAATTGTTAAGTTTTGATAATAGTCCAAGGATCCACTTAAGAAATTTGCGCTTTCTTATTATAGAAGTTTTTAAATCAATTAATTGTCTAAATCCACAATTTATGAAGGATTTATTCAATACAAAAAAACTTCCTTTTAATTTTCGTTGTAGCAAAAAAATGATTCTACCTTCGAATTGCTCCAAATATAAGGATACATGTTGAACTAGATTTAGAGCCATCTCGTTATGGAACACCCTAGATAACAAGACCATGTCCTCTAAAAGTTCTGAGGTGTTCAAAAAACATATTAAAAATTGGTATGCAAAAAATTGTTATTGTAAAATCTGTCGTTTTTAATTACTATTTTTATTTATCCTGACATTATAATACAATATTTACTCATTTTTCTGTAACGAAACGGTTGTAATTTGAATTTGAATTTGAATTCGAATATTTTTAATGTTATTTGTAATTTATATTATAATTTTGTAAATTGTAGTTTGTTTTTTGTTTTTAAATACTTTTTAAAAGATTAATCGGAAATTGACTATATATATGTGGACATATATATAGTCAATTTATTTATTTGATTTTTTTTGGTTTATTTATTATTTATTGTTTTTAACGATTTTCATGTGAGTGTGTATTGTCTATAATTGTTAAATGTGTTGATTTTAATTAGTTTATTCTTGTTAAAACTATTGTAACCATCAACAAAAAATAAAGTTTTTAAAATAAATTAAATTAAAAATCAGAATAAAAAGCAAAAGAAATTTCCGTGAAAAAAAAACAGTTTACAGAAGATATCGACTCTGCTGACTGTTTAAAAAGTTAACCTTTTCAAGAAGGTAAAAACTAGCAACAGATTTGAAGTTAAGTGCTATCCAAAATAAATGTGACCCTGATCCCCTGGTATAGCCTTGTTCCCGTTTGACATTTTTTAAGGTGACCACCACATTAGACGCAACTATATTAACAGCCCCAGGCCTAAATATGTCTTAATCCGGCCCTGATCTCTATTCAGTTTTGATTCTTATTTAAAAGTACTTCAACATATGTTTTTAATTTTTTTTTCAGCACAAAACTTAGCTATCGCCTACAAATTCCGGCAGCTTTTAAAAAAATTGTTCCTAATGCGATTACCTCACCAATCCTCCCCCTCCTCCTCCTCCTCCTCCTCCTCCTCCTCCTCCTCCCTACTCTTAAGTAACATTAATCTCCGTAAGAAAGTTTTCTGCCTTCTGGAGAGGCTATTGTTTACATTTTCGAAGACGGACGGATAAGCGAGTTGCAAGCAAAAATTACTTCCGGTTTAATACCAAACACTACTGTTTCGTAATATCGAGATATCGTTTCGAATAGTGCTACTAAATTTTAATTTCTGAGTAATGCTTTTTTTGTTTTAATTTTTTAAATTCATAAAGAAATTGGTGTTAAATGCTTAAAATATTGTTTTTTATCACTGATCAATGCGATGAGTATTGACACTTCATTTTATTAAATTAAGGAGATTTTTATGTTATAGAAACTTGTTATGAAATTTTTTAAATCTTGTAATCTTTAAATCTTTATTTTGTAATTTTTTTAATCTTTAAATCTTATTCTATGTTTTTTAAATTTTTAAAATAAAGACTTTATTATACAGTACTAGCATACTTTAGTTCATTTTACGTTAGTTTTTTAAACTCATACATAAAAAAATTTAATATGCTTAATTTATATCAACTCTTTATTTGGTTATAAACGAAATTAAAAAAAAAAAACACTTTATTTTTGCAAAGAAAACTGCTAATTATATCTCCTTTTTTATTTAGTTTAAAAATATGATAGAAGAAAGTCATTTGTTTTCTTAATAAAGAACATTAAACCGAAATATACTTCACTTTTTTAAACTCATACATAAAAAAATTTAATATGCTTAATTTATATCAACTCTTTATTTGGTTATAAACGAAATTAAAAAAAAAAAAACTTTATTTTTGCAAAGAAAACTGCTAATTATATCTCCTTTTTTATTTAGTTTAAAAATATGATAGAAGAAAGTCATTTGTTTTCTTAATAAAGAACATTAAACCGAAATATACTTCACTTTTGATGGCTTTTTTCAATTTCAACAGAGAGCAGTTTTGTAATAAATTATGGCTATAAATAATCTGACTTATACTGAGAATTCACGTGAAAATAATATCTCATCAATTATTAGTTTTAGATCAACTCCTCTTCTTAGGGGTTCCCATTTTCGTTCAGCTTCTTGGTCACATCAAAATATAAGTACTGTTCCAAGATCAGCAATGGAAACAATATTTTCCCCTATGCGAGTTATTCAGCAGTTTCAAGCCAGTACAACAGTTACAAACTCTAATAGAGGAGGGGTTTCTCAAGCTGTAAATTCAAATCATATACGAACAAGAAGTGAAGCTGGGATGCTTACCAGGAATTCAAGTTCTGTTGAAATTGATATTAGTGGTGATTTACCTGATCAACCCTCAGACTCTGCAACAAATAGAACTCAGGATCATATGGAATTTTTAGGAACTATTTCTTGGTTGGAAAAAGCATTACCTTTTTGTTTATTGGTTCTTAGTCGAATTATGTGGGATCATAGATTAGGTAAGTTTTAAAATATTTATTAAAAACATTTCCACACTTTTGGATTTTTATATTTTGCATACTGCAGTTTAATTTTTTGTTACCTAATCTAATAAAAGTTATATAATAGTAGTTTAGTACTAGTAGTATTACGCTCAAAAACTAAATTTATTTCTCAGTGCAGTAATCTTGTTTGTAAAGGCTAGTAGTTTGGAGTCAAAGATTTGGGAAAGAGTTGTACCAACAATTAGAAAAAATATATATATATCATCCTCAGCTGTAGTTTCTCCTTCAGCCCTTAGGATAATATACATCATTTGTTGTAGTAATCAAAACGTGTTCTGTTTGGTGTGCTTTTTTTAGTAAATTTTATGCTGTAGCAGTTGATCAAGTTATACAAATAATCAATGCCTAATTATCTGCATCTATTATATTTGTCAATTATGTTATCTATTTGTAAATGAATTAAATGTAAGCAATTGATATTTTCTATTCACAAAAAGAATCCACCACTGTCCTAATTACATATATGGTGATGTGCAAAGTTAAAAAAACAAAGTTTTTTTAACTTCACATATCACCGTACATGAAATTAGGACAGTGGAATAGCTTTCAAATACTAAAAAATTATTTATAAAAATTAAAAATATATAAATAGTATTGATGTTTTATGTGCAATATCTTTGATACAGCTTATAATTAAATCTGAAGAACAGAGTTCTAAATTTTTTGAAAACAAAAATATTTGAAATATATTATGAAACAACCTGGTTAAACTGACATAAAGTAAACTTACTAAAAAAACCTTGAGTTGTAGCACATTTATCAGATATTTTAGGAGGAAAATATTGTTTCATCACAAGTTGTAAATAATACATAACTTTAAATAATCTAAATATGGCACCTCATTAATCTAAAACATTGATAAAATCTTATTTGAAGATGTAACAAATTTCAAGATGTAACAAATTCAATCAGACACAAAATTTGTATAAAAGTAATACCCACAAAAAATTTGTTACTTTCTGTAGTATTTAATAATGTTAAAAGGAAAAAATTTCGGTTAGAAATCTTTTTCAGCACAAGTTCAAATAAGCTTACATAATCTTAATTTGACACTCTATAAATGTTTTAACTTAACTCATTTTCATATGTGGTATTTCATTATTATGATGCGGTAGTGGTGTAGTAGTAGAGTGCTTGCTTCAAAAGCGAGAGGTTCCGAGTTCGATCCTCACCACGTCCCTGGTAGTACCGCGCTCAAATTGTTTCTCTGCCCAGCAGCCTTGTTCGTCAAGGTTCGTGTTTTGGAGTTATAAAGTTGAGAGAGGGTTATAACCTCAATTAAGTAGCCTCCTCGTCTGTAGTGGCCTTCTTAGCCTTGGGGAGGTGAATTAACAAAAAAATGATATATATATATATATATATATATATATATATATATATATATATATATATATATATATATATATATATATACTGTGCTGTGCAAAAGTCATTATAACAGCGTCGAAAACAAGCTTACAGTGCATTTAAAACGCCATAGGGTCCTGCCATCTGGCGAATGCTTCATAACTATTTATTTAAATGGTTGCTTCAGCAGCTGACTTTGTTTTTAAACACATTTTGTGTTATTTTATTAATATTTATCCATTTTTATCGGGTTTTCTCGTGGCGATCGGTGAATTTTCAATTTTTGGTGATTTAGCAGGTATGTTAAAGTTTATTTCTAAACTATTGTTTAGTTTAGTAATTGTAATTTAATGACATTTTATGCAGTTTTATAGTATTTTACTTATGGATTTATGTGGAAAGCATGAGATTTTGGTTTTTTTAGCCCATAAAATTGTTTTTTAATATCATGTAACAAAATTGGAATTTTTGGTCAATAAAATTTAAAAATTGTCATATTCTGTAGAAATAACAATTGTAATAACATGATTTATTATGTATTTTATATTTATACTATTGCACTTTTAATATTTATTACTTCTTTTTATTATTTTATTTTATTTAAAAATTTTGTTTACATTTTTCAGACATGACTCTGTATAGAAAGTTGACGATGGAACAGAGATGTGAGGTGTTGGCGAAGGTTAAGGAGGGATATTCGTATCGGAAGGTGGCACAAATAATGAAAATCCACTACCTGACTGTATTTGGAATTGTGAGGAAGCATGCCGCAACCAACTCCGTACGCGATCTTCCCAGGGACGGCCGGCCAAAGAAGACCACGGTCAGAGAGGATCGGATGTTAGTTCGTATGAGTATGAAAAATCGTCGAATGACATCATTGGACATCAGGAAACAGTCGGCAGTGGACATATCTACAAGCACAGTCAGAAGGAGACTCCTGAAGGCCGGTCTACAAGGTTGTGTAGCGGCCAAGACACCTCTTTTGACTGTTGCCCACAAGAAAGCTTGATTGGATTTTGCGCGACGACATAAGGACTGGGGTGTTGAGGAGTGGAAAAGGGTGTTGTGGAGCGATGAAAGCTCATTCCAGATGTTTTGTGGGGCTAAAAGGGCTTATGTAAGAAGGAAAGCCAGGGAAAAGTTCATCCCACAGTGCATTGTTCCAACAGTTAAGCACGGGGAAGGTTCCATAATGGTTTAGGGTTGCATGTCCTAGGCAGGGGTTAGCCAGTTGTGCAGGTGTGAGGATACCATGAATCAACACCAGTATGTCAGGGTCCTCGAGAACTTTATGCTGCCATCAGCCAATTTGCTTTTTGGCAATGGAGAAGAGTTCCTGTTCCAACAGGACAATGCTCCTTGCCATGAAGCAAGGCTTGTGACTGCATATCTGGAGGATCATGATATACGGGTACTGAACTGGCCAGCCCAGAGTCCAGACCTCAACCCCATAGAGCACCTGTGGGAAATAATGTTTAAACACTTGCAAGGAGCAAACCCTAGCAATAAGGATGCACTTTGGGCCCATTTACAGAACATATGGAATGATATTTCACCAGCTACTGTTCAGAACTTGATTAGCTCTATGCCCCGTAGGATCAAGTCTGTCATCAAATCAAGGGTTGGGCAGACAAAGTATTAATAAACTGTGTAATTTTAAATTGTATGAACAGTTGCAATAAAAAAAATAATCCAAATCAATTGTTTTCAGTCGTTTTTATTTGTAACGCTACAAGAAAATAGAACAAAACCTTAAAAATATTACTGTTATAATGACTTTTGCACAGCACTGTATATATATATATATACATACATATATATATATATATATATATATATATATATATATATATATATATATATATATATATATATATATATATATATATATATATATATATATATATATGTAAATTATGTTAGTGTATTTTACAAATAGAGTGCTCAATGTTCTTAAAGAACAGAGCAATAATTAATTAGTAAAAAACACTTATCTAACTTTTATCTATATATATATATATATATATATATATATATATATATATATATATATATATATATATATATATATATATATATATACATATACATATATATACGTATATATACATATATATATATATATATATATATATATATATATATATATATATATATATATATATATATATATATATATATATAATAGACTTTTTTGTATAATATAACAGCTCTAATAGCATTTAATTAAAATGGTTTTTTTTGCTTCCATTTATTTTTAATGAAAATTTTTTCATTGTTGTAAAAAATAAGAAACTGTACATGGGCAAAGTGGGGTAAAAAAAGCAAGAATCAAAATCTTAAATGTTAGTGTAATTTTATTTCTTTGTTTGTTAAAATAGTTTAATACACAAAATAATTTTGAAAAATTGTTGTTTTTTTTTTAAAAAAAAATTTTTAGTGTAGTTTACTTATTCAATAGTATAACTTTACATAAATAAAAAATAAAGTAATGATTAAAATTTACAAATTGATGGCTTAAAATGATGGCTTAAAAAAATGAGGTAAGATTAAAAGACCTAATACTTTTATATTGTACTAATAGTGTTAAATAGTTTCAAGTATTTACTATAATCTTATCAATAAAATGTAAATATAATACAAAATCAAAACATTTTAAAATTTTGCAAAAATACGTTTAAACTAGTTAAATAATATCTACAACCTATTGTTATAGATATTTTAAAAATATTTAAATTGTCTATATCAAATTCTATTTTGACTTCATTGGACATTTTAAAATAATAAGTTATCACAAATTTTATATTTTGCCCTTTAAATTCTGTGTTAAAGTGACAAAATAAAAAGCAAAAACCATACTGATTTTTTATACTTTATCATTCTTTTTATCTGTATTAGCTCTACTAGTAAAAAAGTTGAAAGGTTCTGAGTGCAAAAAATTTATGAAAATGTAAAGTAAAAAGTGTATAGTAGAAAATAATGACAGTACTTATTTTGAGAAAAGTATTAAAAATTGGCTGTCTCATGATTTTTTACTAACCCACTATAAAATCTCAGAATGTTACGTTATATATTACATTAAATCAAATTTTTACTTATAGCTGTTTGTAATCTTCTGACAGAAAAAAAGCAAAAAAGCCTAACAAGCAGTCATATTTATTCTTAAATTACTTCATGCAACAAAATTGAAACTAAAAAATGAGTTTAGTATAGTTTTCCGGTAGAGTCTTCCAAAAAAGATGGTAAAGTTTCTAATCAAAAGAACACTTGTGTACAAAAGGCTGGGTGAATAAAAAAAGCAATAGCTTTTACACAGCGTTTTTGGAGTAGTTGCTTGGCCTTACTTGAATAAAAGCTTTAGCGATTTTGCTTAAATTTTTATTCATGTAAAGCTGAGGATTAAATCAACATTTTTGAAGTAAGTATTTACCTGATAAAGGCCTAGCATTAATTTTTGAAAGTGTTATATCAAAATTGACATACATGCTTTTAGAAATAAGACAGTGTGCTGATAAAAAAAGCTTTAGCTTGTATTTCTTGTGTAATTATATGAAATATATTTTTTGTTTTAATTTTATATTTTATTTTTAATGTCAACTTTACCAAATAAGGATTATTGACGTTGAACAATTGTTATTTTTGTTTCCATGTTTAACATGATTTAAAAAAAAATACCTCAATATGAAAACAGTACAAATATGAAAAAGTTAGTTATTTTGTTTCATGCTTTAAAGGGATCCCAAACCTCCAAGATATGTTGTGTTCATTTTAAAGAGAATGATAAAAAAAAGGTTTAGGCTAAATTTTTTTGATTGAAGCAACAGAATAAATGCATGCCAAGAAAAGCTTTTTTTTTAAGTTAAAGCTCGCCTTCTCTATTTTTTTGTTGGCCAAATAGTCTTCATAATATACACCGCAATCTACAGACTTGACAATTTATTCAAGCGCATTTTAAACTTTTTTTTTTTTTTTTTTTTGTTATTCACCTCCTCAAGGCCAAGAAGGCCACTACAGATGAGGAGGCTACTTAATAGTGGTTATAACCCTCTCTCAACTCTATAACTCCGAAACACGAACCTTGACAAACAAGGCCGCTGCGCGGAGAAACAAGTTGAGCGCGGTACTACCAGGGACGTGGTGGGGATCGAACTCGGAACTTCAATGACATTATGTACTTAAACTTAAGAGTTTAAGTACATAATGTCATTGATTTTTTTGTGGTTTAAAAGATCGATTATGTAAACAAACAAAAAATAATTGATGTAGTCATGTACTAAAACTCTTAAGAAAAAAATGCACTTGAATAATTTATCAAGTCTGTTAATTGCGGCGTATATTATGAAGACTATTTAACCTATAACAAAATGGAGAAGACAAGCTTTGACTAAAAATAAAAGTTGTTTTTTCTTGGCATGCATTTATTTTGTTGTTTTAATCAAAAAAAATTTAGTCCAAAAATTTTTTTGTATCATTCTCTTTAATTTAAACACAAAATGTCTTGGTTGTTTGGGATCCCTTCAAGTTTGTTATGCTATTTCTATTAGTTTTAATACAAAAATCTTATATTTGCATTCTGAAAATTATAAAAATTTTTAAACTACTATTGATATTTGCAATAATTTAATTAGAGTTCATAAGTGAATAATTATCATAATGTAAATTGATTATTTGGACATTTAAATGGGTTTAGTAAAAAAAAAAATTATATATATATCAAAATAGTATTGCCCACCAATTGTTTAATCTGGCTCACTTCAGTGGTTACAAATTACTTTTTTCAATGTGAAAATTTTGTTTACTCATTTTTATTACTATATACATAAACCAGTTTGCATATTTATTTTATTTATTTTGACAGAGTTATTTGGCCCAAATAAACCATCCACCATATCCTTTTAATGTCATTACTACATTGAGGTTTACAATCACACATGGTTTAAGTCATAAGAATCCACTGCTAATGTTGATTGAAAATCTTTTAAGAGCTCTAATAAGTAGTCTATTATGTTAGCTTGTGCATTATTATTATTATTTTTTAATTAAAATGCTTATCATTTATATCTATAAGTTTCCTTAAGACAGACTTTCAATGTCAACAAAAACAATTGAACTTGTTCATACTCTATAAGTTTCGATAAGACAGGCTCACAATGTCAACAAAGGCAATTGAATTTGATTTTTTTTTTTTTTTTTGTCAACATCTTCACTTCCAACAAGGCTGCAAGGAACCATTATTAGAGTTGGAAGTTACTGGAAGAGAAAAGATAAAGTTTATAGAGCAAGATAACAATTGACAGATGACTTAAAAGATTGAAAATTATATGAATCAGGAAAGCAAGATGAAGGAAACAAATTCCAAAGAACTGATGTTTGAGGAAAAAACTAGACGAATAAGAGTTTTTGGAGCACTTAGGAATAGTCACAGAGAAAGGATTAGACTTAATTGTATGACGAGTAACACAAGAATGAATTTTAGTAGATGGCACAAGAGAGGCTAGCTCTTTAGAGCAGAAAGAGAAGCAACATTACGACGATGTGATAATGGTTGGAGGTTGGCTGCAGGAGCAGGTCCAACTATGTTTACATTGTGTTTTTGCACCTTGTTTAAAAGAGAAAAGGCATTATTGGAAGATCCACCCAGATATGGCAACAGTATTTCATACAAGGGTGGATTTGAGATTTACAGAGATAAAGAATAGATACTGAAGTAAGAAAGTGTTAGCACGAAAAAGAGATGCAGTCTTAGCAGATTTTGCAATTGATTTGATATATAGTTTTCAAGAAAGATCAAAAGTAAGAGTTAATCTTAGAAAATGAAGGGTAGATGACTCATTAAGTACATTACCTTTCATAAATATAAGAAGATCAAAATTATTACAAAAATGATTGGCTGAAAAAATTGGATTTTATCTGAATTAAAGTTCACTAGACACTGTGAGCCCCATACTGTAGCAGAAGTTAGATACTTTTAAAGCTCAAATGCCCTCTCCAAGCAATCAGAGAGTGTTGGCTTCTAATCATGACAATAATAAATGGTAGTATCATCAGCGAACAATGCCACCTCAGATGTGAGAATATTGGAAAGATTATTAATATAAATTAAAAATAGTATAGGGTCAAGGATAGAACCTTGAGGAACCCCTGAAATTACAGGATATGAAGAGAAGTGCTGTCCATTAAGGACAACTTTTATACTACAATCGGAAAGGATGGATTCAATAATCTTAAAGATGTTACCTTATACACCATAATAAGAAGGCGTATGGAGAAGACCAGGATGCCAAATTCAGATGCCAAATCAAAAGCTTTAGAAATGTCAAGAGCAATAGCCTTAACCTCTCCACCTCTATCTAATGTACAATAAAACCTATCTGTTGTTACTGTTAGCAAACCTGCTGTAGAACGAGAAGATCGAAATCCATCCAAAATCTTAACTATACAAGAGAGTTGGAATAACAGATTTTCCCTTATTAATGATACTGTTAAAGGTTCTCTAGAAGTCACAAGAGCCTAGTTTTTGAGATAAAATATAAAAATTCATGACCTGAGAATAGCAGGCTTTTGCATTAGACAAAACTTTTTTACAATGGTTTCTAGCAATAGTAAACAGACATCTGTTTTCTGGAGAATTCCTTAGCTGATAGATATGAATGTAATGGTTTTGATTAGAAATTGCAGTGGCACAATGTAAGATAAACCAAGGAAAAGAGAATAAAAGAATAAAAGATTACATCCCAGCCTGAATCCGTAAAGTTATGTAATAAGCACATATATCAGTAGGAAGATGAAGGATTTCTACCCAAGGGCCATCACCAAGAAAATCATGGAAAGAGTCCCAGTCAGCTTTAAGGTAGTTGTAAGAGGCATGATAATAGGGGGATTCTGATGATGATGAAGAATGAGATAATAGTTTTAGAGAGATCAAACTGTGATCAGAAGTGCCTAAGGGTGAATGTGGAGTAACTGAGCACTAACTAAGATCAAAAACGAGACATAAGGCGAGTAGAGAAGGTAAATGATTTGGGTTGTCTAGAAAACAAGTTGGAAAGTTGACTATTTGAGTTAGAGATTGAGAAAGGCAAAAGTTGTGGACCTTAATGCCTGCAGAGTCACTGACACTAAAGCCAAGCCATTCAGTGTGATGAGCATTCTAGTCACAAACAACAATGGTATTGGCTGATGGATTAAGAGAGAGGACTTGGTCAGTTTGATCAGAAATATCATCAAAAAAAGTGCAGTCTTGAGATTAAGGAGAGCAATATAGAACAAAAAGAAAAGCGATAGAGTGAAGTGGTGCTAAACAAGATGAGGCAGCCAAACTCGAATTAGTCTCACAAAGAGCAAGTAGGTCTGGTGAACTTTGCAAGAGATAAGACTCAATAGAAGAAAAGTTGCTTCGAAGACCTCGAATATTAGTGTTAGGGTTTAGAGGCCTTGGTGATGACTATGGTTTTTTGTGTTTTATGGTTTTTGGTACTTTTTTCATTTTTAAATTTGTTAAAGAACTTGACTCAAAGCATAGATAGTACTTAGTAGACTATTTAATAGCCCATGGACTAATTGCTTCATTATTATTAATAAACCCTAAGCTATTACAAAGGGCTCCAATTGTGGCCATGATAATGCACATCAAAAGTACAAACAGGGACACCATCTATGCATAACATGGCACTGTTAGTACTTTAATATTTTACAGCTTTTGATAGAATCAGCATCTTTGAGAGCGACCACAGAGTTCGGGAAACCTAACTACCAGTCGGCCTCAGAGGCACAAAACTAAATTTTAGAGCTGTACCCTCATTAGGAGATAATAGAATGAGTTGCCTAATCATAAAAACAGAGACACAAGTAAAACCCATGCATTGAGTCAAGAAGATCCAGCAAGTCTTTGTCTAAGAGGCCTTCTACAAGACAGGAACGCAATGCATTTAACATCTGCCCAAGATGAGTATTTTTATTGAAATACCATCTCTAGCCTTTACTCAACCAAGAGCCCCAAGAAAGTGGGTGTTTTAAGTCGGAGTTGGCTTCTCCTAGCCTTTGCCTAAAAAATTGTATCCTACAAAGCAGCAGGACATGAAGAAGGTTGCACTGGGCTACATGTTACTAGTAGCAGGATAACCTGACCTGACATGTATATATACTCTATAATCCAATCTTCATTTTTATAATGATTTAAACATAAAATATTTTTAAATTTAGTTGCTGTGCATGTTTATACTTGATTCAAAAACCACTGCAGATTTAGTCTCCAATTTTCATTACAAACAGAAAAAAAAGTATAGTTTAAAAATTATTTTTAAAGAATATGTAATTGCATAGTTTTTATTTTTACAATTTTAGGTATTTTGGTTTTAGTTGGGCTTTTTGGAACTTTCTTACATGTCAATAACTCAATAAAAAATCAAGTTGGACTAAAAGTATGGTATTGTTATATTGTTTATTTATATTAAAATGATTGCCCAATAGTTTATTTTATGACTGTTTTAGGAGAAGCGCTTGAATCATGTTTGCCTTGGTATATTCCTTTTCTTAGTTATGAATATTTTCTTCATATATTTTGTATTCAGCACACAGCATCTTGAGAACTGGTCAGTTTTTGTTTTGTTTTTACTATAGAAAAATCAATTTGAAATTTGAAATCGTTTTTTTTTAAGACTAAAAAAAATATTGTTGTTTAGTTTGCTTCTTAAAAAAGCAAGTTTTACAAAGCTTGACTTGTGGACAGTTTTATGGGCAGTTGGAATAACAGGTAAAACTAATTCTTGTTATTTTTGTATATATTGTATGTATATATTTTTTTATACAATTTTTTTTATTATATTTATATTTGTTTGTATTAACTATGACTCGATTATTAAAAGTAATTCTTTGTTTTTTATTATATTTTAAATTTAATAATATGATTTAAAAGTTGACATTTGATATCTTGTATGAAATTCACTTCAACACTATTAAAATTTAGGTAAAATGTTTGCTGGGTAATTTTTACCAGCATCATCCTAATATAATTTAGTTTAAAATTATGACATTTAAATAACATAACAACAACAACAAAATTTTTATCTAAACTTTGCTATTACTATAAGAATGGCTTTTTTTTTGTATTTATGAAAAAATGGAGTCCAAGTATTTGTTTTGATGTATTACCACTGTTGATTAGAGAGCTTTTATATTTTTCTATTTCCAAGACTTCATAGACTTCTTTTTCAATTTTTTTAATCTTTACTTTAGGTGGTCTTGTTTTTTCTCTTACTTGCAGTTTATTTTATAAATAAATTTCCTAGGCTATTGTACTTTGATTCATTTCTGAATGTTAAGTTTCCTAGTAAGCATTTGGTTTTAAATCAATTCTATCTAGTTTTCCTGATTAATTTTATAAGGCCTGAATATACCCTAGGTAATTTTATTGGTATCCTTGATAAAAAGGTTATAGGAAGGGTATTATAATTTGATTAGTTTTTTATTTTTTTTGATCTG
The DNA here is from genome assembly GCF_038396675.1 of Hydra vulgaris. Classification (NCBI taxonomy): domain Eukaryota; kingdom Metazoa; phylum Cnidaria; class Hydrozoa; order Anthoathecata; family Hydridae; genus Hydra; species Hydra vulgaris. Next base: position 35,755,466 of record NC_088929.1, read on the forward strand.
AACCTAGTTTATTATAATTTTTTTTTTTTTTTTTTTATAAATTATTCACCTCCCCAAGGCCCGAGGGGGGCCACTACAGTCGAGGAGGCTACTCATTTTTTTTTGTGTTTTTTATTTTTTAGTTGTTATTCCTGGTGCAACCCTCTCTCAACTCTTTAACTCCGAAACACGAACCTTTCAGAGCAAGGTCGCTGCGCTGAGAGACTAAGTTGAGCGCGATACTTCCAGAGACGTGGTGGGAGTCGAACTCCAAACCTCTCACTTACAAAGCGAGCGCTCTTACCACTACACCACTACCGCATATATTATAATTTTTCTTAACCTAGAAAGCAAAATCCTTTAGCTTTTTTTTTGTCATACCTGTGCTCAGTAAAATCTTGAATCGAGAAGTTATCTTGTAAATAAGACCTGCTGAATATCAAATAGGCTCTGTCTATGCAGTATGCATGCGATCATAGTTCAATAGTCATAGTTTTAATATTATATTATATGCTGATGGTACTGGTAACTCCATAATCCAGCAAAAATTTCAAATAAATATAAACAGTAATAAAGTTCTTATTATCTAATCTTTTACATTGTATAAATATGCATATATACATATACCTTTTGTGGTAAAAAAACAGCACTTAACTACTCTATGACATCTAAAAAGGCAAAATTAAGTAAGGATTATGTCAAAACACATTAATTAAATTTATGAATCTCAATTAAATTTATTGTTTTTCAAAAAAAGACAAAAAAGACAAATTAAAAGACTAGAATGTTTTGAAAAACATTCTGAATATTTTTAAAAACATACTAAATGTTTTTATTTTTATTTTTAAATAAAAATATTCTGATAGTTTTTATTTTTATTTTTTTACTGCAAAACATTCGCAGAGTGTTGCTACATCAACTATCTCATAGCCTGCTGCTACAAGGGAGTGCTGCTTAATTGACTATCTTATAACCAGCTACTTCAGGAAGTGCTGCTACATCAACTGAAGGTTTAATTTGGCCAGGCAAAATTTACCTCTAGTCTATAAAATAATTAAAAAAAGTTTTCCTGGTTTTTAAATTATTTTTTCCTGGTTTTTAAATTATTTTTGCATAATTGTTTACAATGTAAACAATTATGCAAAAAAATAAATAATGATAAAAATTGAATTTTTGAGATGTTTTGATGGTTTTCTCAATATAACATAACGCGACATCCGACTGGTTTTGGTCAGATGCGTCACATATATATATATATATATATATATATATATATATATATATATATATATATATATATATATATATATATATATACATATATATATATATATATATATATATATATATATATATATATATATATATATATATATATATACATATATATATATATATACATATATATATATATATATATATATATATATATATATATATATATATATATATATATATATATATATATATATATATATATGCTATATATATATATGCATATATATATATATATATATATATATATATATATATATATATATATATATATATATATATATATATATATATATATATATATATATGCATATATATATATATGCATATATATATATATGCATATATATATATATATATATATATATATATATATATATATATATATATATATATATATATATATATATATATATTGTCAGGTCAGCTTATCTTGCTACTGGTAACATGTAACCCAGCACAATCTACTTTATGATTGAGATTTATCCTGCTGCCTTGTAGGATACGCCTTTTTAGGCAAAAGCTAGGAGATGCCAGCTCCGACTTAAAACACCCCCTGCCTTGGGGCTCTTGGTCGAGTAAAGGCTAGAGATGGTGGCTCGATAAAAATACTCATCTTGGGCAGATGTTAAATTGCATCCGGCTACTGTCTTGTAGAAGGCCTCCTAGGCAAAGACTTAAGGGATAAACAGGTTCTATTTGTTAACCAGCTTTGCACCCCTTCTTCATCTATTAGGCTGGCACAGATGTATTTTTAATACATTGTTTCCTGTTTAGGATGTTGAATGCTGGATCTTCTTGACTCAATGCATGGGTTTTGCTTGTGTCTCTGTTTTTATGACTAGGCAACTCATTCTATTATCTCCTAATGAGGGTACAGCTCTAAAACTCAGTTTTATGGTTCTGAGGCCGGCTGGTAGTCAGGTTTCCCGAACTCTGTGGTAGCTCTCAGAGAGGCTGATTCCATCAACAGCTGAAAAATATCAAAGTATTAACAGTGCCATGTTGCGCATGGATGGTGTCCTTGTTTGTACTTTTGGTGTGCTTTGCGGAGACCACATTTGGAGCCCTTTGTTACGGCTTAGGGTTTATTAGTAGTAATGAGGCAATTGCTTCGGCTATTAAACCGTGTTCTGAGTACTATCCATGCTTTGAGTCAAGTTCTTCAATCTAATTTTAAAATTAATAAAGTACCAAAAACTATAAAACCCAAAAAACCATCATCATCACCAAGTTCTCTAAACCTATCGTTCACTAATATTCGTGGTCTTCGAAGTAATTTTTCTTCTGTTGAGTCTTATCTCTTGCAAAGTTCACCTGACCTACTTGCTCTTTGTGAGACTAATTTGAGTTCAGCTGTCTCATCTTGCAATCTTAGTGTTGATGGTTGATATCTTCCTTTAATTCATAAAGACTCCAATAGTCACATGCTTGGCCTGGGCATTTACATTCGTAAGTATTCACCCATTTGTCATGAAACTAGATTTGAATCCACAGACTATTCTTTCATGTGCTTTTGTTTAGCACCACTTCACTCTATTGCCTTTCTATTTGTTCTATATGGCTCTCCTTCATCTCAAAACTGCACTCTTTTTGATGTTATTTCTGATCATATTGACCAAGCCCTCTCTCTTTATCCATCAGCTAATATAGTTGTTGTCGGTGACTTTAATGCTCACCACTCTGAATGGCTTGGCTCTAGTGTCAGTGACTCTGCAGGCTTTAAAGCCCACAACTTTTGCCTTTCACAATCCCTAACTCAAATAGTCAACTTTCCAACTCGCTTTCCTAACAACCCGAATCATTTACCTTCTCTACACGACTTATGTCTTGTTTCTGATCCTAGTCAATGCTCAGTTTCTCCACATTCACCCTTAAATGCTTCTGATCACAGTTTGATCTCTCTAAAACTAATATCTCATTCTTCTTCATCACCTGAATCCCCCTATTATCGTACCTCTTACAACTATGAGCATCTTACATAACATCGTGGATTCAGGCTACCATGGAATCTTTAGTTCCCTCTTGACGATTCCAGGTCAAGCCTCACTCTCCCCCCATGGTTTTCCTTGCACTGTGCTTCTGCAATTGCCAATCCAAACCGTTACTTCCATAATTATCAGCAAAATAATTCTGCAGAAAACAGGCGTCTGTTTATTACTGCTAGAAACCATTGTAAATTGTTTTGCCTAACGCCAAAGCCCGTTATTTTCAGGTCATGAAATCTTGCATCTCATCTCAAAAATTAGGCTCTCGTGACTTCTGGAGAATCTGTAATTGTATCAATAATAAGGGCAAATCTTTAATTCGACCTCTCTTGTATGGTTCAGAATTTGTCACCTCACCTAAAGACAAAGCTGAATTGTTTGCTAAAAACTTTTCATCAATTTTATCTCTTGATTTCACTGGTTGCGTTCTACCTGATATTGCCAACAAACAGGTTGATCCATTGCTTGACATTTGTATCACTCCAGCTTCTGTATCTAAAGTGATTTCCTGCCTAGACTCTTCTACAGCTTGTGGCCCAGACAACATACCTGTTATTGTCTTGCAGAAGTGTTCTCCGAAGCTGTCGTCTGTACTCTCAAAACTATTTAACAAGTGCTTATCAGAGTCTTGTTTTCCAGCCTGCTGGAAAGCGGCATCCGTTATCTCTATCTTCAAGAATTCTGGAGAGCAATCTGATTTGTCTAACTACCGTCATAAGCAAGGTTTTTGAATCTTTAATTAACAAGCACTTAATCTCTCATCTTGAATCTAATAAGTTACTTTCTGACCATCAATATGGATTTCGATCTTCTCGTTTCACAGCTGATTTGCTAACAGTAATAACTGATAAGTTTTATCTTGCATTAAATAAAGGGGGAGAGGTTAAGGCCATTGCTCTTGACATTTCAAAAGTTTTTGATAATGTTTGGCATGTTGGTCTTCTCCTTAAGCTTTCATGTTATGGTGTATCTGGCAACATCTTTAAGATTATTGAATCCTTCCTTTCAATCGTAGCATAAAAGTTGTCCTCGATGGACAGCACTCTTCTTCTTATTCTATAACTTCAGGGGTTCCTCAAGGTTCTATCCTTGGCCCTATACTCTTTTTAATTTACATCAACGATCTTCCAGATATTCTTACATCTAAGGTGGCATTGTTTGCTGATGATACTACCATTTATTCTTATCGTGATAAAAAACCAACACTCTCTGATTGCTTGGAGGGGGCATTTGAGCTTGAAAAGGATCTAACTTCTGCTACAGCATGGGGCTCACAGTGGCTGGTGAACTTTAATACAGATAAAACTCAATTTTTTTAAGCCAATCGTTATCACAACAATTTAGATCTTCCTATATTTATGAACGGTGATGTACTCGATGAGTCATCTACTCTTCATCTTCTAGGATTAACTCTTACTTCCAATCTTTCTTGGAAACCATATATCAAATCTGTTGCAAAATTAGCATCTGCTAAGGTTGCATCTCTTTATTGAGCTTGTCACTTTCTTACTTTGGATTCTATTCTCTATCTCTATAAATCTCAAATCCAGCCTTGTATGGAATACTGATGCCATATCTGGGGCGGATCTTCTAACGATGTCCTTTCTCTTTTAGACAAGGTGCAAAAACGCATTGTAAACATAGTTAGACCTGCTCTTGCAGCCAACCTCCAACCATTATCACATCATCGTAATGTTGCTTCTCTTTCTCTTTTCTATAAATGCGATAATGGGCACTGCTCTAAAGAGCTAGCCTCTCTTGTGCCATCTACTAAAATTCATTCTTGTGTTACTCGTTATTCAATAAAGTCTCATCCTTTTTCTGTGACTGTTCCTAAGTGTTCCAAAAAGGCTTATTCGTCTAGTTTTTTTCCTCGAACATCGGCTCTTTGGAATTCCCTTTCTACTTCATCTTGTTTTCCTGATTCATATAATTTGCAATCCTTTAAGTTGTCCGTCAATCGTTATCATGCTCTACAATCTTCAACTTTTCTCTTTCAGTAACTTCCAACTTTAATTAGTAGCTGCTTGCAGCCTTGTTGGAAGCGAAGATGTTTAAATATATATATATATATAGATATATATATATATATATATATAAATCAAGCCTTCTCTGAAGATGTGTGTGGTTGCACCCCTTAAATTACCACGCATACAATATTTTTCTTTGATAACTTGACCATGGTTTTTTTTTTGCAAACATTGATAACTTGCGTGTTTAAATGCGCTAAAAAAACCAAACTAATTTTGAGAGAAAATTAAAAATAAACAAACCATAAACTGAAAAGAGAAACAAACTTAACAAATGATAAAATAAATAAAGGAATAACCTGAGAAAATAAAAGAATAAAACTAGTATTTTTTTTAATGTAAAAGCACCTCTATAGTTCAAACTTAATTAATTTAATTTAAAAGCATTTTAATTAATAGTTTAAAAGGATCCCAAAGTGCCGAGACAAGTTGTGCTCATTTTAAAGAGAATGATAAAAATAAATGTTTGGGCAGAATTTTTATAAGTAAAACAAAATAATAAATGTATACTAACAAAAACAAACATTGTTGTTTTACTCAAAACTCGCCATCTCCGCATTAGCCAATCTCTCAAAGTCTTCAAAATATACGCCGCAATCTACAGACTTCATAATTAATTTAAGTGCGTTTAATTCCAAAGAGTTTTAGTAAAAACCGTCATTGTAGAATTTTTTTTCTTTTGAATCAATATTATTTGTTTTTGTTTTATTTGTTTTTTAAAATAAGCGTTTATTATCAATCTTTTGACTTTTCTATAAATTTAATAAGAAGCTAAAGAAAAGAATGTTTTTTTATAGAGTGCGCGAGAACCAAGTAAATTTAAGATTTTAATGTTAAAATATAATAAATATTCAAAAAAGTGGTTGATCACCTTATATATTCTGAATCTTTTTTTTTTTTATGTAAACAATGTGAACTTTTTTTCTAAGCCGTTTATCACTAAGATGTTTTTGTTCTTATATCGAAATGACATTTTATAAATTCTTAAATTTTTAATTAATAAAGAATTTTGGTAAATGACATCATTTATGACAAGATTTAAGAATTCAGCAAATATCTCTGCTGAATTCTTAAATCTTCAGTTATAAAATATTTATAGATTTTACACTTAACAAATTTGCAGACAGCTTTTTATTAATAAAAGCAATAGTTTATGTTGTATGGCAATAATTCAAGACAGATGGCAATTAAAATTGGCATTGTGTCCCAATGCGTATTAAAAAACATAATGTATTTAATACTTCCCAATTTATGTCATATTTGGCAAGTATTTTATATTAATCTGTCTTAAAATTAAAAATCAAAAACTACCGAAATTGACAATAAAAAGTTTTTCATTAAATGATTTCAGTTTTAAAATTTACTCGACAATGCTACACTTTTTTGCAGTCTTGACCAATAATTGTTTAATTTTAAAAATAAAATAAAATAAGCAATACATGTTTTACAGAATAATTTTCATTAAATATATTCTCACATGATTAAATAACAATTTCAAGAATACTTGTAACCAATGAAAGGTTTACCAAATAAATGCTGTTAATTAAACTTTCATAAGGTTAACTCTTTTGCTACTAGCCATTTTGACAAAAATCTTTACGCAGTGACTGCACATTTTTTTGAATAAAATTTGGAAAGGCATAACATGGCAACTAATTAAAATTCGAATAGTAAATCTCTTTAAAAGCATAACAAACTATATATCAATAGAAAGCTAAACAAATGAACTTTTTAATTAAATGAGTTTTTAACACACATCATTGAAAAATAAGAAATGTAAAGTGCTTAAAACCATTGTTTTATAAATAGTAATTAAAACATCCAAAAGTCCAAAGCAAAACTTATTAAATGTATTAAAAGAATGTTTTTCAAGACAAAAAAAAGACGTTTTTAATTACTTAGCTAAATACTAACACACTTCTACGAGTTAAATTTTACAGTGTTAATGCTGCTTTATTTTACATTTAAATTTAAAGAAGTTTTTTTTAATCAAGGGCTACTCAAGATTTTTTAACTTTGTCAAGTGATAACTTTTTATAATAACACAATATGACTCTTATTTGTTCTTGATTATGTAGAGAATTAAATCTTGAGAACAAACAAATTATATGTGTCTAGAGTAAATTTATGTACAAAACAAGATAAATTGTGAACCATATTCAAAAGCTGCCACCAGCGGCTTGCAGTTAAAATTTAAAAAAATCAAAAGCCCCTGTCAGCGTCTTGTAGCAGTGTTAAATAATTTTAAAAATAATACAAATAATTTTTTTAACAGAATCTTGATAAAGATTATCATTTGATAATAATAAATACAACACAAAAAATAATTTATGGCAATCGACAAGCCTAAAATATCTAAAGTATTATATTTTTAATGCCAACTTTGCGAAATTTAGAAAATAAAACAAATAAGAAAATTCAACAGTAATTTATAATGAAAAAAAAAACTTTTATATGAAATAAGTAACTAAAACATTTCTTTAGTAATCTATTATAATAATTTTAAAAAATTTTATAATTTGATAAAAAAAAAGAATTTTCAGATTTCTTATAGAAATTCTACGATGACATCATTTACTAAAACTCTTTGGAATTAAATGTGCTTGAATAAATTATGAAGTCTGTAGATTGCAGCATATATTTTAAAGATTTTGAGAAATTGGTAAACGTGGAGATAACAAGCTTCAAGTAAAACAACAAAGTTTGTTTTTGTTGGTATACATTTATTATTTTGTTTTACTTAAAAAATTCTGCCCAAACTTTTTTTTTTTTTTTAATCATTCTCTTTAAAATGAACACAGCTTGTATCTGCACTTTGGGGTCCCTTTAAAGCTAATAGTTTTTCCTATTTTGCCACATTGATGTAGCGCTTAGGTTGATAGAATGTGTCACTTAAGAATCGTGACTGTTATATCGGCATAGGTTATGAGTTCAAATCCTTTTAATATAAAAGTTTTTTATGTTATATTTTCTTAGAAAAAAATTACATTAGAAAAGGTCAAAGTTTCAAATTTTTTAATAATTAAGTTTCGAAATAGTTTGGATTAAGCTTGGATTAAATAACTTTGAAACGTTGATTTTTTGAAAAGTCTTTGTAGTAAAACACTTTGAAATTAAATAAAAACTATTAGTTTTATGCTTTTATTTTTTGTGGTTTATTTATTTTATCTTTTCACTATTTATTTTATTCCTTATGATTTTTTATTTTTTTAGTTTAGTTTTGCATTTTTATGTTTTTATATCTCTTTCCAATTTATAGTTTGTTCATTTTTAATTTTAATTTGAGTTTACATTTGTTTATTCAGTGCATTTTCTTAACTTGCTAGCTTAAAACATGCAAGGAGTTTTGGCCAAGTTGTCAAAATAAAATATTATATGTGTAGTCATATAAGGTCTGCGACTGCACGTGTCTCCTGAGAAGGCTTTGATGCATATATATACATTATATATATATATATATATATATATATATATATATATATATATATATATATATATATATATATATATATATATATATATATGTATATATATATATATATATATATATATATATATATACATATGTATATATATATATATATGTATATATATATATGTATGTATATTCATACATTTATATATACATATACATACTGTGTGGCAGAATAGTGTTGCTAAATCTTGATTGTTGCAAATTTTTAATGCTGCAAATTTTATTGTCGAAAATGTAAAAAAGGAATAGTGTTGCAAATTGCAGCATTATTGATTGTCGAATAACAGAACAAGGAATAATTTCGCAAAGGAGTTTAATGAATAGTGTCAAAACAAAAAAAAGAAATAGTGTCGCAAATGAATTTAATGAATAGTGTCGAAATTAGAAAAAAGGAGCTATGTCCTAAAGGAGTTTAATAAATAGTAACAAAAATAAAAAAATAATGATAACTATAAATGTGTATTTAGATAGCATGTCTGATGTCATACTCAAATAGCCTGCTACCAGGGGCTTCAGTGCATACATTGACTATCAAATAGCTTGACCCATAAGGAAGTACTGCTACATCAATTGAGGTTTTGGCATGGGGCAGCAATCTTTTTTTTTATTATTCTTTGTTTTTTTCTGTTTTTTTTTTGTAAAAGTTATATGCTATAAAGATAAGCAAAATGAGTAAGCAATTGCTGAAATTAACTGTTTGGGACACTTTTTCGTTTTTACTATTTGCGACACTATTCCTTTTTTTTCTTTTCGTCACTGTTCATTAAATTCATTTGCAACACTATTCTCTTTTATTTGAGACTTTAGGACTTTTTAGTATATTCGATACTATTCTAAATTTCATTTTTCGACACTATTCCTGTCATCCATATGTACATATATATATGATAAAAAAAGTATAATTGTAAAATGTTATTTTAACCAATTAATTTATTTGCATAATCAGAATTAATATAGTGTGAAAATGGAGCTTACATGTTCAAATTTTTTTGGTCAGATTTTATACTTTATAAAATATATATATTTGAAGATAATAACGAATGAACTTTTGCAATTTTCATCTAACTTAAGTTAATAAAACATGTTAAAGTTTTGTTTTTTCCAAAATTTAGTTTAAAAACTTAAGTTTTTTAATAATATATGCGAAAGAATATTAAATGTTTTTACATTTAAAGTTTTGAATTACGATGCTTAGTTAAAGGACATTTTTAATTTAAGTTTGTGTAACGCAAGTTAAAACTAAATATGCTTTTAAACTAAATATGCTTTTAATGTAAGTTAAAACTAAATATGCATTTACCAAAGTTCTAGTGCTTTTTCATTAACAAAATGAATTACATCATTAAGTAATTCTTATTTCATCGCTTTGGTTTGACAAGGTTTTAAACTGAAAATTTTTATATAAGGAGAGTTTAGGAAAAACTTTTTTTTTTTATATTTAAAATTATTTATATTATTGTTTTTTTGTTTATTTATGTATTCTTATTTTGGTTGACATATAACATAAATAAATAAAAATAAGATCTATATAAATATTTTTATTCAGACATCAAAAAAAAAAAAAAAAAAAAAAAATTTGTTATTCTCCTAATATAAAAAAAAATCAGTTAAAACCTTTTTTATTTTTGTTTTATTAAAACAAATCAACGTAAGAAAAATAAGGCAATACGCATAAGAAGTAAGAAGTGTAAGTAAAAACTTTGACAAGCCAAAGATTTTCTTATGTAAATGACTCAAATAAACATTAATAAAGTTGTAATACTAAAATAGTTTTTTAAAGTTGCTCATGGTCTTGCAGGAAAAATGTTTTTGACTTGATAACTTCCATAAATGTTATGAAAAATTACTCAGGAAGAGTGCCACCAGTCTTTTAAAATTTCCTTTGTTAATTATTTTTAATGAATGAGTTCGTACTTTTGCAATTCTTTTGTTACGTAAGTCTAACTCTCAATAATAGATGTAAAAAATCCACGATAAAATTGCTCTGTAAGGTAAGTGATGTAACATAATTTAAATAAATAGTATCAAAAAAACCAGTTTATTTTCTTCAACTGGTAACCTCTGATAAATTTGTATATACTTTTAAAATTAGCATAGAATTCTCAACATCTTGTAAAAATTTCTAATACAAACCGCTTTCCTAATTCGCAGAAATCTGACCTAAAAGTTGAAGCAATTTTTTTACCATGTTTTCCATGTAATGTAAGTTAAGTGGCATTTTTAGTAATAAGTTCGCCCTCTTTTGGCTTGATTCAAAACTTATTAGCTTATTTTATTCTTCAGACTAACAGCTTTCATATAAAATAGCTACAAGTTTAATTTACAGTTTAAATAAATAAAAGTAAAGATAAAGTTGTTGCGCATGTAACGTAAGTTTAAAATGGAAATGACCATTTATATATATATATATATATATATATATATATATATATATATATATATATATATATATATATATATATATATATATATATATATATATATATATATATATATATATATATATATATAGCGGCTATTCTGAACCGTTTTCTATATTGCTGCAATTAAAATTTATAATTACTGTCTGCGAGCGTTAAAGATCTTTTAAATTTTTCATTTTTCATTTTTAATTTCAAAGTTATTTGAATAAAAGAATTTTAAAAAACTAAAGTTCTCTTGTTCAAATAGATTTTTTTAAAGTATTCCCAAAAAATAACTTGTGTATTTATAGAAAATGTTTAATCTTGATATCCCTTTGAATAAATGAAAAATATAAAAAAAATGGTATTGCATTTTATATAATATATATGTATATATATATATATTATATATATATACAACATAAGAAATATTTGTATGGCTAACTTTTGCAAGTCTTTAAGTTTATTAGTTGAGTAACTTAACTGTATTAACTTAACTGGTTGTTTTGATTTAGTTTATGGGTAAATTTACTGTGATGTACTTTATCTAATAAATAAATCAAAACAGATTTAACTTTAAAATAGAAGTAGGATATTATTAGCTTCCACACAGAGATTTTAAGAAATTTAAATTCAAAAGCGCTTTTTGTTAAATGAAAATCTCCATGCAAGAGAGCAAATGATGCTTCTATTTAAAAGATAAATTTAGCAAGGCGTACTTTATGACCCGTTTATGTACTTTGTTTATTTATTCATTTTACCACCCAAATTACAGGTTAAAATAACAAAGTGTATAAAACTAATAGTTTATACCATTAGTGTGAAGTTTAATTTAGATTTTTTTTTTTGAATATCTTCTTCCATCAAGTTTTCAAATATGGTTCTTTTTTATTTGGTATTACAGAATTTGAAGGACTTGTTTAGAGTTGCTGCTACTTTATCTTCTATGTCAGCATTTGTCACAATGATTTTTTCAAAGTCTAGCAAACACTGGGCAAAGTTTAGCTTCAGTTGGTTGCAAATTTGCATTACTTCATTGTTAAAATGGTTATCCTTATTAATCTTTGATACTTGTGCCAAAATCAGTGAAAAAACAAGTCCCAGTAGTCTGATAAACAGATTTAATTTATTTCGAATGAAAATGGTAGACACGTCATCAATTTTATACTTTATGTATAATTTATGTACTAGGGTCAATCAAAAAGTTCATATTATCAATTTTTTTTTTTATAACAAAGAATAAGCATAGAAAAATTAAATTAAGAGTGGATCATAAGTAGACACCTTGCTTCAAAATGATCTCATTTAAATCTGTTTTTAGTTTTTCCAGTTGCCGTTGTATATGATCATGGGAATGTGACCTTAAGTTTGTCTCCATGGTTCCTTGAACCTCTTCCTTTGTCTGGAAATCCAAATCCTTGCAATAAAATTCATATGAAGAGAAAGCATGTCTGTCCAACAAGTTAAAGTCAGGGCTATATGGAGGTTGAATGACACAGGTGACTTTTTTCTCAGCAAGAAAGTCTCTGACTGCAGCAGACACATGATACCTGGCATTAACGTGCTGAAGGATCATTGTGTTCCATGTTACTCTTTTCAAGCCTTTGTTGACAAAATTAGAATGCATATTTGATAGGAAAAGCATGTACACTTCTGAATTGACCGATTGTCCATTCGGAAGTTCTTCAACATAGGCCTTGCCATCAAATGAGATAGCGCAAATCGCCATTTTTTGCATCAAATTGTGATCTCCTGATACGTTTCGGAGCTTCTTCACCCTTTGAAATCCAAGCGCGATTACTGTGTTTGCACCCAATCAATCTGTGGTAAATCAACTTCTCATCCACATCAATTAGGCGTTGTTCAACATTCAATTCAACTCGTAGGATGGTCAGAAATTTATGCGCAAATTCAACCCGATTTTGTTGATTTGCTGTGGTGAGTCTATATGGGATCCATTGGGAACAAATTAATCTTTTCATCATTTTTTTTTATGGTGATTATTGAATAAACTGAACCCAAAGTAATGTTTACGACATCACAAATTTGCTCTATTGTTAAAAATTTGTCTTCATCAAGCAGTTGTTGAATGATCTCAATGTTGTTTATAGATCTACCTGACCTTGATTCATCTGAAAACTGACTATAATCACTTATGTTTGATTTAGAATACTTTTGGTAGTACTTGTATACTGTTTGAATGGAAGTTGCATCCTCACTCCAGGCAGTAGTTATGAATTTGTGAGCATCAGATGGAGACTTCTGAATACGACGACAAGTCTCTATTAACAATCTAATACCAACTTTGTCAATTTGCATTATAGCTTTAATTATTCAAATGATCTAAATGTAAAAATATTTATTTTATTAAGCATATATGTACATAAGGTGATGTTAAGAATATCTATAAAAAATTTTATTAGCAAATTTAAAACACGAATTATATGAACTTTTTGATAATACTAATATAATTATGTACTTAAAACTTAAACTAAAACATTCTATACTTTTAAAAATGACCAAAATATTAAGCTAAATCAAAAAAAAATAACACAAAAAATATATGTATGTATCCTGAGTACCTGAGAAAACCACAAAAATAGTTTAGGATACCTGCCTCATTTTTTCCAGGTACTCAGAAAAACTGCTAGAATAGGAGAAATGACAAGTTCCCAACCTTGACCAGGTATCTGGCTGGGATTATTCCAGTTATTCCAGGTACACTGAATATAAAGATAGTCCAGGTACCCAGCTTGGACCCAAAATAACCACCATATATATATATATATATATATATATATATATATATATATATATATATATATATATATATATATATATATATATATATATATATATATATATATATATATGAATTAGTAAAAAACACTTATCTAACTTTTTTCTTCAACTTGAAGTTTCACCATTGCTGGATCATCAGGAAGAGTTACTAAATCTCAAAAAAAATTCAATTTATAGAAAAAAGTATTTTACAGGAAGTTATAAATTATTATAAAAAATTGTTTTATACTATAATTTTTAGATTAACGGGAAGTTACAGAAAGTAATTATTAAATAAATTTCTTCGGAATGGGGATAGTTTAATTTGGTCATTTGGTTTTATACTTTTTAAAGAGGTATTTATTTTCGTGCCTACATTTAGAAATTAATTCAGATTTTTTATTTAATAAATTTTCCTGATTTAAATGAGTAATTATTTCAAATTTTTCTTGCAAACATAGCATACATTTTTTAGAAATGTTATTATCGGCAGATTTTAGAATAGACCATTGTAAATTAAAATTTTAAAATTTTTTCTTTTAAATCCCAAATATATTTTGACAGCATAGTCTCTTTTGAATATTTTTTGTGTTTAAACGATTGTTTGTGGTTGGCATAACGTTTTTTCCATTCCCCCTCGGTTAAGCCAATATATTGTTTATCAGGGTTATTTTGTGAGGAAACAATGCACTTGTAAATTACATTTTTCGAAAGGCATTTTCCATTAAGAGGGCAATCTATTTTTTGTTTACAATTATAATAATCAGTGTTTTTTTCTTTTATATGTTCATTTTTATAAATTAACGCGTAGTTGTGGTCTTTTATAATTCTTTCTAAATTTTGTGTACAACTATAACTTACTTTAATGGTATTTCTGTTAAAAAATCTTATGTAATTTATTAGAGGGAGGAAAATGTTTGTCTACTAGTTTTAGAAAAATTTTACCTTTTTTCTTTTTTTTTTTTTTTTTTTGTTAATTCACCTCCCCAAGGCCTAGAGGGCCACTACAGACGAGGAGGCTACTTGATTGTGGTTATAACCCTCTCTCAACTCTATAACTCCGAAACACAAAATTTGACGAACAAGGCCGCTGCGCGGAGAAACAAGTTGAGCACGGTACTACCAGGGACGTGGTGGGGATTGAACTCGGAACCTCTCGCTTATGAAATGAGCGCTCTACCACTACACCACTACCGCATATTTGTTGAAACTAACTAATTTATTGAAACATTTTTGCTGTACAGGGGATTGTATTTTTGCTGTACAGGGGCTGAAACTACCTAATTTGTTAAAACATTTTTGTTGTACAGGGGGTTGAACCAAATTATGTTTCTATTTATATTACGCTTTTTTGCAATTTTCTTTTCAAATTTTAGCTCGAAATTTTGAAAGCTCCTTTTTTTAAGATCATCTTCATAAACACATTTAGAGGAGTTAAAAATATTTTCATTAGAAGAGTTTTGGTTTAGCCTATTGTTAATTGAAATTGGAATTTGTTATAGAATTTGAGGGTATGGTTCAATATATATATATATATATATATATATATATATATATATATATATATATATATATATATATATATATATATATATATATATATATGTATATATATATATATATATATATATATATATATATATATATGTATATATATATATATATATATATATGTATATATATATATATATATATATATATATATATATATATATATATATATATATCATGTTTTACCAATTTGTCAGTCAATGTAGCAACACTCCTTGCATATTCTACCTCTTTGTCAGTTGATGTATGTACACTCCTTTTATGTTCTACCTATTTGTCAGTCGATGTAATAAAAAAAAAAACATTCTGAATGTTTTCATTTTTATTAAAAAAAGAAAAAACATTCCTGTCAAACCAAAAAACTAGCATTTTTTTGGTTTTTTACAAAATGATAAAATTTAATTAGTTTCTTCAGTTAAATTAAATGGTTATTTATTTAATTAATATATAAAAAAAACCTTATGTATTAATTATTTAATACATAAATTTTCTTGATTTTGTCATCTTTAAACACAAAGAGTTGTCTAGAGCCGTTTTACCACAAATGGTAATTGTAAAGCCTTTACTAAAGGAATATATAAATACATACATACATAAATACATACATACATACATACATACATACATACATACATACATACATACATACATACATACATACATACATACATACATACATACATACATACATACATACATACATACATACATACACAAATATATTTCAAATCCATATTTGTAAAATTCAATTAAAAAAATTCAACACAATATTTTTAAATAACAATGTGAATAAATTTTGTTATTAAATTTTTATTAGATTTTGTTGTGAGATTTGCAACCATGGCTTTAAAATGTATTTTAATTGTTACTCCGCGAAGGATTGTTCATTTTCGAATGCGTGTATGTAATTTTAAAAAATTTTATTTAAATAAAAATGTTTTTTAGCATCATCATCTTTAATGCCATCTTTTCTATTGTATATGCCAGGGATGCGGAGTCCCAAAAGGACTTCGGCTTTATATTTCTACCTTTTCCAAGTCTGTAGTGTCCAGAAGCTCTAAACATGTTTGTTGACTTATTATGTGCTATAATAAAAAAATTCATGAGATTTAATGACTTGAAACTTATTGTTTGTAAGCCCGGAGTCCTGGAGTCTCGGAGTCCTTGCCGCCATTATATCTAAGGACTACAGGCTCAAAAAATGATTGTTCCTCTAACCTAAAAGTCTTAATTTTTTTCCTATTAGTAGTCCATAAACTTATTTAAATTTTTAGAGCACCTGGATACCAAAAACTAGGATAAAGTAATCTTTTTGTGACTTTCAAATCCGGAGTCCTTTTTAGGACTCCGCATCCCTGGTATATGCTATAGTTGTTTTGTTTTTTTTTGTTTTGGTTTTTATTGTATTTGTTTTAGTTATTTTTTTCATGATTACACAAATTTAAATAATTATATGCAGTTTGACAGATTTAATGACGTTTTCACACAAAAAAAATGTGTATTTTTTTTTTCAGAAATGCGAGGTACTAGAGTGAGACGCTGTTTAAAATTATATTGTAACTATATTATAACACCTAACTATGTATTGTATAATATTCTGTAACTATAGTAACTATATACTATATAACACTCTGGTTCTAAAAAAAACCTAATTTTTTTTTTTCCACAAATTGAAAAAAAAGGAAAGAGGAAAATACACTCATCAAAATTTCCATAGTTCCACTGACAATTTGTACATATAAATGATTTCTTAAAGTATTTGCATTTTTTTTCCACACGAATAAATAAATATGCAAATTATATTTTAATAGAAAATATTTATCAATTTATTTTTTAAAAAACTAAAAGGTAGAAATATTTCGAAAAAAACATGTGAAATTTGAAATTCAGCTGTTCCATCAAAAGTTATCCATCATAATTTTTGTTTTTAATAATAACTTTTTAATTACTTTGGTTTTTAATAATGTGTACTACCACCTCTTACACTAATTAATTTGAAAATTTGGTTTTTTATACTTTTTATAAGATTTTCCAAACAAACCTTTGAAATACCACTTCATGCTTGTTGAATAGAAGATTTAAGTTCTTGTTTCATATTATACTGTCGAGAATTTCCATATATAGTTTGTGCCATTTTTCTCCATAAATTTTCAACAGGGTTCAAGTCGGATGAACAGGGACCACTGTTTTACACTTTGTGCCATGTGAATTGCCACATTATCTTGTTGGAAAATCCAATTCTCAGTAGATAAACCTTCTCTAAACTCAATTAAAACATCCTTTAAAAGATCTTCGTAATTTCTTGCATTCATTTTTGTTGTAATAAAACATATTGGAACTTTGCCACAGAAACAAAATGTAGCCCACAAGTTACGATTCAAAGCATTGCTATCTTTTTTTTTTTCAAATGATGCCAATAATTCTTAAAACCATCAGGTCTATCTAAGTTTAACTTTTTTTCCTTGGAAAAAATAACATTTTCCCATTTTGCATCCAATGTCATGCAGTCCTTGGCAAATTCAAATCTTGCACTTTTATGGTTTTTAATCAATAGTTTTGTGATCATTTTTTCCACTGGAACAGTCCTGATTTTGACAAAAATTTAGTTGGGCACGTCTTGTGGTTATAGGTAGTTCCAGTTCAGTAATTATTTGTCTTGCTGTTCATACTCCGGATAATGCCAAATGCATTATGGAAGAAAGTTGCCTTTTTGTTATTTTTTTATTTCCACCCCTACAGTGATTTTTGTTGTATTTTTTACCTTAGTTTATAAAATTATTCACTGCATGATGAGACCTTTTGATTTTCTTTGCAATATGTCGATTGGACAAACCTTTATCTTTATAAGCAACAATTTTTGCTTTTTCTTTCTCATTTAACACCTTTTTGCATGGCATTGTAAAAATTAAATAATAAATTTTAATCAAAAATACACAAAAATTTAATATAGAAGTAAACAATTCAAAATCTTACTCAAACTTCAATCAACTCCTATTAAGTGTTCAAAACAATCTGATGGAACTATGGAAATTTTGCATGTATAAATACCGGATTTTAAAATTATTCTAGATAATTTAGTCTTAATTGTTTCAGAAACACATAAAATTGTCATTAGCACATTTGTTTGCAATAGGTCTAATAAATATAATTTTTGTGGTTAATTTTATAAAAATGTTTTGCGTAAAATCTGCAATAACTATATGGAACTATGAAAATTTCGCTGAGTGTACTTAAAGGAAGATGATGACAATAAATTTATAAAGATAAAATTATGATGAAAAATTAACTTTAAGAAATAAAACATTCATAAATTATTTTTCTGATAAATATTACTCAATAAAAACTTAAACTAAATGATTTTTTATAGTAAAAGTCATTTTCAAATAATATTATAATTTTTTTTTTATTTAAACCATAAATAAAAAAATTATTCATTTAAATTCATCACATAATAAAAACTAAATTTTTCATTAATTTTTCTTTTAAGAATATTTAAACTTCTGGGAATTATTTTGTGTTTTTTTGAAATGTTTTTCTGACCTTACTTTAAAAAACAAACAACGAAAGATGAAAATTCACCTTCTCCATGCATTAACTATCATATTATTCTGTATATTAATATGATTCTGCTAACAAATCAAAATTAAGAAATTTTGAACTTTACAAAAATATTAGAATATCACTTTATCTAGGGGTGAATTTAAAAAATTCAGCAATAAAACTTTGTTCATTGATGTCTTTGATTTTATTAAAACTTTAAAAGAATCCTGAATTACAAAAATGACTTCAAGATGGTATCAAAAGATAAACTTAAAAAATATAAATAACAAGCAATAAGAAAAACTTTTTACTAATCATTTATATTTTAGGTTATTAGTATTTTTTCTTTCTAAAGTTACTCCTGCAAGTGCGTTGAAGTTGGCGTACATTACATGTTAAAGTACAGTACATGTTAAAAACTATTGGATGTGTTTATAATCAAATTCCTTTGAAATTCATGGGTATTAAAGACACTCCCTACAACAGGTCTGCAAGCGGTACACCACACAACGGCCTCCTGATGCACCACGCTTTGACCTTTTGAGTTGCTACCCAAAATTTTTGATCTTTTGAAAAAAAAAGTTAAATTTGTCCAACACAATTTTATTTGAAAATATTTTATTTTATAATCTTAAATGTTGTTTTATACAAATAAAATTTATTTAAAATAATTTTCTATTTAAAAAATAGAAAATTATTGTAAATTTGTTCAATTATTGAAAAAAATGTTCAAGATATTTCTCAACAGATATCTTAATTGTTGGATTTTAAAAATAAAACCCAGTAACAATAATTTAATAAAACCTTTAAAAATAGCAGAGTTGGGAAAAGTTGATTTTTTAAGTATTTAGGTTAAAAATAACTAAAATATGCTAGTATTTAATAAATCATAATTAATATTTTAATATTAAACTGTATTTTTAGAATGTTGTTTATTAATTCATTTTGTCAATGTATTAATAAGCATTTACAATGTATATTGCCATTTGTTAAGTCTAATATAATTTTTAAAGTCAAACAATTTTCTTTATATACTTGGGGTTTTTTTTTATTTTGGAAGAAAGGAAAAAGTAGTTTTTTCCACCCCCTGAAATATGTGTGTACCATAAAGTTGTTGAATGTAATAATGGGTAATCTCTTATTGCTTTCCCGAGAAAAATGTGATAAGTGTATGGCAGCAACAAGTGCTGTGTTTTTTCATTTTATCTTTTTTTCTTTTACAAACTTTGTTTTCCTATATATTTTTTATCTCCTATATATTATATCGCCTACATTATTTTTAATTTTTTTTTCTTTTTTTTTTGTAATTTTTTAGGGAAAATATTTTTTAATTATTGAGAATATATCTCAATTGTACAGAACTCTTCTTCCTTCACCTCATTGGTATGCATTTTTTACTGATTACAATGCTGGAGGGGAATACTTTGCTGTTATATCAACAATTCTTTATATAATACTAAAGGTATTGTTTTTTATTTAATAATTTTATTTTTTTATTTAATAATTTTTGTTTTGTAAAGTTTTATAAACTGTAAAATGGTTTTACGCATGAGTTTTTTAAAATTACTGTTACTAATCACATTAAGTACAAATAACAAATTAGTAAATTTTTGAGTTTCTAAATTAATTTTGTTGAAGGGTAAAGTGAGACAAATAAAACTAATTAATTTCTCACTTCTCTCATATTACTTTTGTGTGATAGTGGAAATCTCTAGAATATTTTGATAAAGATTACGTGGTTCACAGTTTTAATGGCTTTTAATAATAATGTTTGGTAATATGTTGTTGATTACTCACTTGTCCCACTTTATTCCAATGGCACAGTTCCTCTAAAATCAAAGAAGTGTATACTTTATTATAATCTGAAGCCAATCTTAGAGGACGAAATCAGTGCCCAAGATAATTTTTTATTTGTTAAAACTCTGTTCAGTGCATGCATTATATAAAAAAAGATATTAAATTATTCTAGAAATATTTTTTAATGTCCCACTTCTTCCCATTCTCCTCTACTTTTCATTTATATTTTTGTTTTTAAAAAATAATTTTTTTGTATTTATTTTTTTTTTCTTTTGCTTTTGCAGCTACGTATGTTGTTTGTTAAAGGTAAAGAAGTGCTTGATTCACTCAGATGTTTCTGGAAAGACACAGTAATTGCTTTTAATATTTTTTAAAAAGCTGTAGTACAAGAAATGATTTTTTTTAAACCGAGGCATTTTTTTAGTTAAAAATATTTTTTTTAAATTGCAGCGTTACGGCAAAACTCCATCCAAAGAGCAACTCATTGAATTCGGTGATTCTTGTCCTATATGTCAAGAAGAAATGGATGATCCCATTGAGCTAAATTCCTGTAAAGTAAGTCCTTACATTATCGAGTTTTAGCGTCCTATATAAATTATAGATTTTTATTTGTCTAAATTTTTCTTTATATTTAAAAGAAAAAAATTCAAACTTCTTTGAATTCCTTTTTAGCATATATTTTGTGAAGATTGCATTGTAATGTGGTTTGATCGCGAAAGAACGTGTCCTATGTGTCGCGCAAAAGTTGCAGAAGATCCTTTATGGAGAGACGGAAGCACCCAGGCATTTGTTCAGGTTTTTTAATTATAAGCTTGTTGGAGGTAATGATTTGATGCAGCTAATGACTTCAAATGAATTATCATAATAAGCAGTTATAGTATAAAAAATATAAAAACTTCTATACATATTTAACTAGTTACGAATAGATTCGAATATATCTTTTTTATAATACATTGTTTCAATATTATATGCTTCTGAAGCATTATATCTGAAGTTGTCACTTCTTTTTTTTTTTTTACAAGTGAAGTTTGTAGAAAAATCTCAATGTAATTGTAGCTCTATGAAATTTTGTAAAAGTTATTTATATATTTAAAAATTTACTTATTTTGACTTCTAAAATGCCGCATAATTTGAAGCTATCACTTAATCAGTAAATCTATCTCTATCAGTAAATGCTATTACTTAATCAGTAAAAGCTATCACTGTCAGTAAATGCAAGCGTGTTTATAAAACACGAACTATTGAATACGAAAAGTTCAGTATTTTTCACTAAAAATCTTTTATCGATTTTAATTTTATGCTAACTTTTCCTTTAACAGCACAACAGCATTATATATAAGATTTATTTTCTAAGGTTATTTAAAATGAATTTTTATAACTTGCTTAAAATTTAAAATATTCTGTCTGCCAAGTTACTTGTGGCTGTAGGAAGGTAACCATTTTTAAAATTATGCATGGAGTCCAGATTTTAAAGTTAAATTTAAAGTTCACTTCATCGATTGATAACCTACTATTATTTACTTTCATTACTTTTTATTATTATTGTTTTTATTAGTTTTATTATTGTTATTATTGTTTTAATTATTGTTAATTTATTATTATCACTACTATTGCAAATAATATAGTTGTTTTATATTGCTTTTTTTGCAACAATTAATATTAAAATGTATGTTTTCTAATTAAATTTTATACGAACATAAAATTTAAAAAGATTACCATTTTAAACTAATTTTTTTACGAGACATCTAATGTTTGTTTAAAAATCGGTTTTCATAAAAAAAATAGTTTATTTGGACTAGTTCAGGTTTTAACATAAATAACAACTGATCATATTTGATACTGATTATTATTAATGTTCGTGGTTAATGTTCCAACACCGGATCCCGATATTATATGAATTAAAGAATTTCCTAAAAATATTTCATATATTGAATTTTAATATGCGGAATACTGCATTTGGCATCATTTTATCTATAAATATGTACAAAACAAAAATAAGTCAAACTGAAGGTGAAACTTTTGTAATAAATAAATTTTAAGATGAAATTGATATCATATTATTCAGATAACATTTGTTACTAAAACAAAACATTTGTTACTAAAATAAAATTAAACAATTAAATTTGCGTGCTGTAAAATCTTTAATTTCGTTACAAATTAGCTTATTGTTTTTTGAGAGAAATTTGTCTTTAAAGGCTGCAAAATGATCATGTTAGCAAATGATTTTAAAATGTTTAAGTTTTAACTTCAAATCAATAATTTAACTTTATTGTAATAAATAAATTTTGAGATTAAGTTTATCATTTATTTTCAACAAAAAGTAAACCAAATAATAATACATTATAATAAGTTATTCCGATAGTTATATAAATATAAATCAATATTATCATTGCAAATAATCATAGCCGTCCTTAGGAAGGGAACGGTAGGGTTGAATAACCATCTAAAAAAATAATTGACAAATGTCAGCAAAGGAACTTTTTTTTTTTTTAGTAGTTAATTGGAAAAAAATAGATACCCCTTCTTCACCCCTTTTAAAAGATCTCTTCGGGACAGCTCTGCAAATAACAATAAACTAAGTAATTTTAGGATCTTTCTTTGTAGCGTTCTTGGAAATCTAGTAATAATTAATATAAGCATAATTACTATTAACTCAATTAAAAATTACTTATTGAGTGTTTCACAAAACAATTAATAGAAATTTAATGAGTGTTTTTACGGCGTTATTATTACAACTTTACGGAATCAGGAAATCATTGACCTGAGTGTTTATACTATAAAGTACTAAAAAATAATTATTATAATAATAATATATTTGAAGAGAACCTTGAAAGCTTTCTTTATTGTGTACTTTCTTAATGAAATCTTAATTTAATTTGATGTGGGGTTTTATCCGATCATTAACAACTACAAGTGTTTCTACTTACATTAAAAGGAATTAAAGTATTGGAAGCTTCCTCATTTTTATCAAACTTTGATGTCTTTTTCTTATCAATAATTCCTTCTTGGAGGTCTCCCACAGCAAGAGCAAATGATCTATTTTTTTTTTTTTTTTTTGCTGTTGGAGATCCGTAACGCTGTAAAAATCACGCTACTGTTTATAGAGAAAGTTTTGTTAATAGTTAGTTACTGTTTATTGAAAAAGACCAAAGATAATAATAATTTCAAGTAATGTCAATATGAGTTTCAGGCTTCTTTTTAACCCGGTTTCTCAACTCCGGGATATCACAAGAAAAAAGTTCGCGTAATATGTTTGTCTTAACCTCATTTTTATGTTCCTTATCAGCATAAGGAAAAATTACTTATTGCAGAGACAGATATCAGATATCATTAAAATTTCGAACTGGATTAAGTCAAACAAACTATCAAAAAATATCGAAAAACTCTGGACTCTCTTTTAGCCAGTTTCAAAAATAAGTCAACTTACAAATATAAGTTTTTTGTTTATTGATAATACTGAAATGAAGAGAGCTAAAGTTACCAATTTCTCGGGTGTTTACATCGATGAAAACCTCACGTGGAAAAATCATGTTACAGGGTTATTCATCCTTATATGCGCGTCTATTCATTTTTATATGCGTATTTATTCATTCATATATACGTATTTATTCATTCTTATTTGCGTATTAATTGCGGTAGTGGTGTAGTGGTAAAGCGCTCGCTTCATAAGCGGGAGGTTCCGAGTTCGATCCCCACCACGTCCCTGGTAGTACCGCGTTCAACTTGTTTCTCCGCGCAGCGGCCTTGTTTGTCAAGGTTTGTGTTTCGGAGTTATAGAGTTGAGAGAGGGTTATAACCACTATTAAGTAACCTCCTCATCTGTAGTGGCTTTATCGGCCTTGAGGAGGTGAATAACAAAAAAAAAAAAAAATTCATTCTTATATGCGTTTTAAAAAAGTGCAGTTTTTCACAACAAATTGTTCTTGTTTTCTTGTAAACGATGTTAAAAGTACTTAAGCGGAAGACTTTTTACATTCGATGATGGTTTAAGGTACAAACTACCCTCTTTTTCATACTTATTAGGTCTTTGTTTAATTCTATTATTAAATTTATTGATTGATTAAATTATTATTTATCTAATTATTCATTTATCGAGATTTTAATTTAAATATTTATAATTATTATTAATACACAAATATTTACTCTATGAATGGAAGAGAAAATAGCAGTGCCGATCAAAAAATAAGGGAAAATGTTACAAAAGAGCACATTGAATCGCTTAAACATTAAGAAATAAATCTACAACAACCATTTCTCTTAATTTATTTAAGCGCACAGTTCAAAATCTTGTCGTTAAGTTAAACAGAGGAGAATTCGACGATAGGACTGCATTCAAGGTAAAAGACCTATAAATGCTTAAATAAAAAATATTATTGAATTATGGGTACAAGAAAACAATCTTTGTACGCAAGAAGCAATAAAAGAAAGTCTTTCTGTCTCAGCCTACTATTTCAAGAAAACTCAAACGCTCGAATTTATCAAGAAAGCGTGTTCTGCATGGACCAGAAGAACGAAACTCAACATGAGTTATCAATGCACCCTATGCATTTGCAAGCGAAATTAATGGAATTTCAAATAAAAAACTTATATATTCGGATGAAATTGGATTTAATGTGCAGACCAAGAGCTCATATGGTTTTCGCTAAGATGTGCGCCAGCAATTTTACAGTCATCTGCGAATCGTGGCAAGAATATTAGTTTAATTTGTGCTGTTTCAACAATGGGAGTGCTGGCTTATGAAATACAAACTGGAGGCTGGAATGCAGGTTCATTTTGGACTTTCATTACAACAATGTTGGCACCAGCGATTAGGAATGCAGATGTGAAAACGCCGGTGCTTGTTATTGACAATTGTAAATTCTACTGAAATCTTTCTGTTAGGCAAACACTAGCCTCTTATGGCATAGCTTTTAAGTATCTGCCAGCATACACGCCACAGCTTAATCTTATAAAAAAAAGTTTTCTTTTTTAAAGCATACTTACAAACCGGGAGAAAGGCCTCAAAATACGGATGGGGTAATCAGAAAACTTAAAAATATTATGGGTACTACAGAGTTTAATTTAATTCCATTTTATAACCATAAGTGTAGTTACATAAATCCAGCGCTGGCTCGGCAACCATTTTTTAAATATATTAGCAGTGGCAACAACCTAATTTATATTTTGAATATATCTATATAAAAACATAAAAGCTTATTTATTGTTTATATAATATTATATTAGAAATTTTATGGGTAATTGACTCGATTATAAACGCGCATATAAGAATGAATAAATACGCATACAAGAATTTATAAGTACGCATATAAAAATGAATAGTCACAATATAAAAATGAATAGTCACACATATAAAAATGAGTAGCCACGCATATAAAAATGAATAGACGCGCTTATAAGAATAAATAAACTTGTAACAGACTAAATAATAATATTGTTAGATGTATAGAAATGCTATACAAATCAAGAAATCTTTTAAGTAAAAATGCTTAAGGTGGTAGAGCACAATTAAAATACAAATATTTGATCAAAATATGAAAAAAAAAAATTTTCATTCATCTTATTTAAAATTTTATCCTCTTTCTTTTGATGTTAGTATGAAACTGAAACTATTTTTGGAAATGTGTTAAAAATCTACATTTGCAAAATTATTTACCTTAGCAACGCCATAGCAACCACAAACATGCCCTCGTTTATTATATACGTTGAGCAAAATTGCAAGCTAATTTGTCTTTTTGTTGTGTCTATCATGCTTTTTATTGTTTATTTATCAACTTTGCTTTTAAAGAAATTTGAATTTTGAGATTTTTGCTGTAGCACGATTTAAAGATTCATGTTGTTATTGTTGTATTAGACCCTATTGTTGTTAGTATTGTATTAGAGATTTATTGTTAATTAGTAATAAGTTATAAGATCTATCATAAATAACAAATAAGAAAGATAATGAACTCTAAAAAAACAAATAAACAAAATATTAGCAGAAGAAAAAAGAGAGCATGGAATGGCATAGTTCCAAAGAATGTTAAATTTTTTAAAGATTCTGGTATCAAATCTATATGCTCAAGTGAAAGAAAACTTTCTTCAAAAACATTAACTGAATTTTCTACTAATTCTTTTCCACAAACAGAAGACTATTTTATTATTGTGCATTTTTACCTACTCAAAAGCATTTTGCAAACTCTTGTATGTCCAGAATGCTTTTGCAACATTGTTGTAAAAGATGATATTTTAAAAAGACAAGGATTCTCTCATGTTCTAACAATAAACTGTGATAATTGTTCATGGAATAAAATAATTAATACTTCCCCAGAGATAAAGAAAAAGGAGGAAACTAAAGGTCGAAATACATACGAGGTTAATGTACGTACTGTAATAGCTTTCCGTGAAATTGGCTGTGGTTTTTCATCAATAAACACGTTTGCATCTTTAATGAACTTAAAATGTTTGTCAAAAAATGGATTTTGTTGTATCAATAAAAAGCTTATAAGAATGCTGCCGCAGATAGCATGCAAACAGCAGCAATTGAAGCTCCTCATATTGAAACTGTCAAAGGTATTCCATGTGTTCGGATATCAATTGATGGGTCGTGGCAAAAGCGTGGTCATTCATCTTTACATGGGGTAATTTCTGCTATAGCAGGAGAAAAATGTGTTGATATAGAAATAAAATCAAAATATTGCTATGGTTGCAGAATGTGGATAGGAAAAGAAAATACAGCTGATTATAATCATTGGAAAATTAACCATTACTGCCAAATTAACCATAATGGGTCATCAGGTGCAATGGAATCAGCTGGAGCAGTTGATATTTTTAAGCGTTCTGTTTTAAAAAACACTCTTATTTATAAGGAATACTTAGGAGATGGTGATACCAGTTCTTTTATGGATGTAGTAAAAGCCAACCCATATAGTGAATATGATATAACGCCAATAAAGTTGGAGTGTATTGCTCATGTCCAAAAACGATTAGGTACTCGATTGCGTAACATTGTTAAGTCTCATAAAGACACTAAAACACCCCTCTCAGGAAAAGGGAAACTTACTGAAAATTGCATTAACTCAATGCAGAACTATTTTGGTTGTGCCATTAGAAATAACCTTGATAATCTGTATGCAATGAAGAAAGCTGTTTTTGCAATAGTTTTTCATTTTACAGATATTCCAAATCCTGAACGACATCAGTTTTGTCCACGAAATAATTCATCTTGGTGCAAATATTGGACTCTAAGTAAAACTTACAAACCAAATATATCTATTCCTCTAACAATCAAAAATCTCATTACACCCATTTTTATGGACTTACAGAAAGATGACTTACTGTTGAAATGTTTGCATGGTCAAACACAAAATTCAAATGAAGCGCTCAACTCACTCATATGGTCCAAGGTACCTAAAATCACATTTGTTAGTAAAGATGTTGTGGAAATGGGTGTAAACTCTGCCATTTTACATTTCAATGATGGTAGAAATGGTGTATTTAAAGTATTACAGCATTTTGATATACAAGGAAATGTTACACAATTGACAACAAGTTTAGCAGACAATGTAAGAGTAAAACAAATGAAACGTAAGACTACTATTACGGTAAAGAAACAGAGAAAAAAACTGAGAGCCTTAAAAAAAGGATTCAGTAAGAATCTTAAAGCAAACCAACCTCAAGACTCATATGTTTCAGGAGGATTTTAGCATGATTTTACTGTTTAAATGTGATTTTTTCTTTATTTTGTACTTATTTTTGTTTTTTCTGCAAGTTGAGTTTTTCATATTTTATCAAGATTTCAAAACATGATTTTTTCTGATTGAATAAAGCTTTTGTTCTGAAATTTTCAGGACATATTCCTAACAATATTAGAATTCATTTGACAGATAGATTTTATTTAATTATTTTTAAAACTCATTATTTTTAGTTTTAACTTCTTTAAACTGCTTGTAAATCGTACTAAATTTAACTTATCTTAAAAAATAGGTCATATCTTTACATATAAAAGGACCAATTAAAATTCTATCTGTTAAATGGAATAAAATAAGTTCATTAACAGATCTGCAAAGTTTAATTAATGGTTCTTAAGTCTAACTCAAGTTAACGTGTTTTGAAAACATAAGAATTAGATCTTTATTTACACTGTTTTTGCGCCATTATGGGTTTTTGGTAAAGTTTTTCAAAACTTTTTTTTTTTTGCAAAAACATTTCATTTCTCTTAGTGAAGCATTTCTGCATATTTTTAAAACTATTTTTTAAATCTTTCATGAAAAGTGTCTTTTTTGTGCTCTACCACCTTAAATTCAATTATATTACTCATTTATTCATTGCCAGACTATGCTAATACTGCATGGGGTAGTGTATATAAAAGTATATTAGAACCTCTTTATCGTCAACAGAAGCATATTGCACGTCTTATAAACTTTAAAGACCGTTTTACTCATGCCAGGCCTGTTTTACTTAAAATTGGTATTCTTAAAATATATAAGCTTAATGTTAATTATGTTTTTTGCTTTTTGTATAAATGTAAAACTTACACTTCCCTTTATAATTCACATAATATAATCACAAAAAAAAAGCAAACAAATACTATCTTCGAAATAAAAATTTTATCCAACAACCTTTTTTGCATACAAATTTTGGTAGACCTTGTACCTCTTATCGAGTAGCTTTCTTATGGAATAAAATTGTTTTGAAACATTTTGGTTTTTCTCAAGAGTGGAATTACAACACATTTATAAGAAAACTTAAACAGATAATTTTGTCTACCGATAACATAGTCTTATATTTTTAATTTTTATAAAGTAAAATCCTTTAAATTCACTTCTTATTTACATATATGAATGTTATAGATCTTTTACATTATCTATTTTTACTTTTGACGAAAATATATATATATATATTTAACATAATAAAACATAACATAATAAAAGCAACAATGTAATTGAAAAACAAAGCGGTTCTTGAGGATGAAACTTTAAGGTCTACGAGATTCCGCGTTCTTCTTATTACAAACTTATTCAATCTTATAAATATTTTATTATAATGTTTAAACTATAATAATTGTAGAACATTTAAAGTGGTCCTCCACAGAAAAGGCTAACTTTTGATCGCAAAGAGTTTTTGATTTAATTTTTTTACCAAAAATTTGATTCAATAAACCATTTATGAAAAATCAATTTATAAAAAAAAAAAATGTATCGATTACCCAGTTATTTAAAAAGTGAATGAAAAAATAGCAATTTTTGTGACAAACTAGCAATCAAAATATTTATCATATCAAGCTGAAAACTGGTGTATATACTCATTGAGGTGTATTAATCTGGATGAGAGAAGCATTTTATATTATTCACAGTATATAAAAAGTTACAATATTTGAAACAAACATAGAAAAGTTGGTGGACAAATTATCCAACATTAGTCTCATAGAAAAGTACTTTCCTTATTTTATTTTAAACATCCTTCTCTCATCCGGATCTTTTTTAATTATGGGGAAAATCAAAAAAAAAATAGATCAAAAGCTTAAACGAGTTCAAAGCTATCATGTTTTAAAGATTTGTATTCTAGGCAAAACTTTATTCTGAGGAAACGACAAATAAATAAAACAAAAGAATAAAACCATAACAAAAAGTAAAAAAAAAAAACATATCAAAACCCTCCAGGAATATATTTTAAGTTTTTTTCTTCGTCATCTTTGTATAAGTAACCCTTTTTAATTGTTCTTAGTTGTTTTCTTCTCTTTTTGACACGGTCAGTGGACTTTTGAAGAGACCGCTTTACAGTTACTTTCTTCTTTTCATTAAGTTTCATAGAGGTAACATTTTCCTGTTAGTTGAAATTTATTTATTACAGAGAGGATTCCATTAGGACCTTTATTAAAGGTCCTAATGGAATCCTAAAAGGTTGGCGTTTTGGGTCTTACCATGAAGACATTTTTTTAGTAAATCATATGAAGATAAATCAGTAAAAATTGGCTTTAAAATGCAACAGAAAGATTTACTTGCTCTACATAAGTAACTACACTATGAACTTTGTCTAAACGGTATTTGCACCAAGTCTCAGTGTCTCTTGGGCACATACGGTGTCGACATATCTTGTCGTCAAAATCTGTACAATGAAACAAAACGGCCCAAACAGCTCTTTTTATAGCATATAAATTTTCAAGATTGTTTCTTATGGCAAGGCCATACAAGTTCTGCATAGAATTAATCACAGATTTAGTTAACTTTCTTCTCCCATGGAGTGGTGTGTTCGTTCCCTTGTAAGTCTTAACAAATTTACGAAGTCTAGTACCCATTCTCTTCTGTACATGACCAATACATTCCAATTTTGTGATCTTAATGTTTAAATCTTTGTAAGGGTCACTTTCAATTACATCTTTGAAGGAGGAAGAATCACCATCTTCAAGGTATTCATTGTAAATAAAATTATTTTTTTCAATTGAGCGATGGAATATTTTGACTGCTCCAGCAGATTTCATAGCACCCGAAGAACCAACATGGTTATTAGTGCATTGATGATTTGCAAACCATTCTGCAAATTCTGGAGTTGACTTTTTATTTTCCCAATAGACACAGCCATGGCAAAATTTTGAAAGTACTTCAACTTCAATACATTTTTTATCAATGATTGCTGTTACTACTCCATTAAGGGAGGAATATCCTCGGGTTGGCCAGGTTCCATCAACGGTAACACACTTTTAATATAGGCAATCAGAATGAGAATGATAGATTTCAGCAGCTTTTAACATGCTTTCATCAGCTGCTGTATGATATGCTTCCTTTATAGAATCTTGATTGTGACGATGATAACAATTGTTTGCGATACTAAACACGTTCGAGCAAGAACAAAATCGTTCCGTGGTTTTAAATCTCACACCACTCTCTCGCGAGGCAATAATGCTTCTTATATTTATTTCAAACGGTTCCTTCATTTTTGAACTTTCCTCTTTATTAATATATTCACAGGGTTGTTATTTACTTACATAAATTGTATCACGTGTAAAGCTTAATTACTTAAGTTAAGTTTTTCAAATGAGTAATTGTAACTTAAAAAAGTAATTTACTTTTACAAGTAAAAGTTATTTGTATTTTTACTTTTACTTGTAAATGTAACTATTTAGCAAAAACAGCTTACATAATAGTAATTTGAAAAAAATTGTTATTTACAATTATAAAAAGAACTAATTTTTTATTTTAAATTTTGTACTTTACTTTGTAAGTAAGTAAAATGTAAGTTATATTATTTACTTTCTCAAAGAACAGTCATTTCATGTTGATATAACATAAATTTTGAGATAGGTAGCGTATTCAAATCCATTACCTGTTTGAGGACACTTCTGGGTAATACTTCAGTTAATACTCTGATGTATGTGGGCAGTTTTGTAATGAGGCATCGAAAAAAGATTTTTTTTTCATCTACAGTATCGGACAAAACATGGTGGACAAACTCAAATTTAGAACAAAAGTTGATCAAAAACTAAAAAAAACTAGAAAAACATTTGTACATATTAATTTTTAAATAGTTTATTATGTTCTAAACAAAATTTAAAACGTTTGAATTATACTAAGAATCACAAAAAAAATTTATAACACATTTTTCTCAACAAACTTCATTTTTCCTTGGACAAAACAAGGTGGACAAATCAAAATTATGCTTTTTTTATAAGATTTTATTGTCTTTATTCAATTTACCGTATTCTTTTGTTTTCACTTTATCATAACGTTAATCTAAAATAATAAAATAGATTTTGGAACTTCTGACCAATTATTTTTTCAATTTAACTAAAAGTAGATTTAACTCTTGATATATGGCGTATATTGCAACTTAAAATGGCTTTACGACAAATTAGGAAGTGTTTTACGTAAAAATATTATAAAAGATTTTAAAAGCGGAAAACGTCAAACTGAAATTTGTAGAAAATATAATATAGCTAAATTGACTGTAAGCAAAACTGTCAAATCATTTGGATCTCGTGACTGCTATAAAACAAACCATTGGGGCGGATGTCCAAGAAAAACATCACAAAGACTAGATCGAATAATTGTTAAAAGGCTTAAAAAAGATCCATTTTTGTCATCCACAAAATTAACCAAAAAACTTGAACTACAAATCTCTAATGGCACTGTGCGACGAAGAGCTAACAAAGCAAAGTTATTTTCTCGAATGCCTGACAAGAAACCACTAACTTCTTTTAAAAATAGAAAGCTAAGACTTGCGTTTGCCAACGCACACTAAAATTGGACTGTAGACCAGTGAAAAACGTACTTTTTAGTGATGAATCAAAATATAACTTTTTTGGAAGCGACGGCAAGAAGCGAGTCTGGAGACCAAAGAACACCAGATTCAATACTAAATATACCAATAAGAGTGTTAAGCATGGAACTTCTGCTATGGTTTGGGGATGTTTCTCAGCACTAGGAACTGGTTCACAAAATTAATGGGATTATGGACCGTTTTGTTTACAAAGATATAATGGAAGATGTAATGTTACCACATGCTGAATAGGAGATGCCCCTGATAACAGGACAATGATCCAAACATACGTCAAAAATTGTAAAACAATGGTTCAAGGACAAAAATATCACCATAATGGAGTGGCCTGCACAAAGCCCTGACTTGAATCCAATAGAAAATTTTTGAGAAATAATTGACAATAAGATTGGGCGTGCAAATGTGAAGACCAGTGAGGAATTATTTGAACAAATCGAGAAGGCCTGGCGAGAGATTGATATGAGAATTGTTGACTCATTAATTGAGTCTATGCCTCAAAGAATGAAAGCAGTAATTAAAAGTAAAGGAGGTCCTACCAAATATTAAGTTAATTTTTGAAGCTTTTCGAAAAATAATAAGTTAATTTTTGAAATTTTTTGAATTTTCAGTCGATTTTTTGAATGTCCACCTTGTTTTGTCCAAAGAAAAATGTAGTTTGTTAAGGAAAATGTGTTATAAAACTTTTTTAGTGATTTTTAGTATGATTCAAAAGTTTTAAATTTTGTTAACAACATAATAAACTACATAAAAAATAATATGTTCAATTGTTTTACTAGTTTTTTTAGTTTTTGATCAACTTTTGTTCTAAATTTGAGTTTGTCCACCATGTTTTGTTCGATACTGTATATTATAAAGGGTAGTTCTATAATAATTAGGGGCAAATATAGTGAACATGCGAGTATACCAGTTGTATAGAGACAGGCTCCCAGCCGCATGAGTGCTAATAAGGGCTGCTAAATAATAATTTGTTTTTAATGCCATTTTTTTTTTTTTTTGAGCAGAAATAGATTAGTGGCCATAATGTAAGCTATTGGTAATTCATGCATGTGTAAACCTTGACTAAGTCACTTAGTTTGAAAGAGCGCACTTTTTCTCCAGTTTTTTTTCTTTTTATTTGCCTTTTCAATCAAGTATTTTGTTATGATAATATGACGCGATATAACATTTTTGGTATCCGCAAGGACATTGACTGCTAAAACCGTTTTCAAAAAATTATAAATCATTTAAACTATCTGATATAATTTCTATGATTAACGGAGTGTTTATCAAATATAATCTTTTACTGCGTTTTATCATACACAATCTATTTGAAAAAGGATGGTAAGGAAAGCTGGTCAATCTTCTACTATTGGGTGTGGGCACCCTAATAACCTCCTAATAACGCAGCTAAGCGTTGTCCAACCCACACAAGGATGATTAGGAAAATAAAATCTTATTCAATCAAAATAGTGCTTCAGAATAAACTTGTAATTTTTTTTTCAAACGTCAGTTTGACTTCACTATTTTTTTTGTCGCCTATCAATTGTCCTGGAACCTTGCAAGTGGTTTTTCACTACCTTCCAGACTTGCTAGAGCTCTGAAACTTCTAGCATTTGTGTAAATTTAATAAAAGTACATGTTAAAATTGTTTTCAGAGCCAACTGAAGAACTCCATTTTTTTAAATCTCTCTTTTTTTTTTTTTTGATTTTACTTTATCATACAGACTTTATTTTAATTTTACTTCATCTTGACAGCATTTTTGAGGTCCCGATAAACATGGATGTTAAATGTTTATTTCCATGTCTGTTTCCTAGGCAAAGGGGGCCGTGCTCTTTTTTTTATCTAATATTTTGTTTTTCTTTAAAGTTGAGGTTTATAACTTTTTGGAAAAAAAGATTTTTTGCAAAAAAGCTTTGAAATGGCATTTTTTTGATTTAGTTGTTTTAGTATTAATATTTTTGTTGGGAGGAAATAGGTTAGTGGTCGTGATAAAAATTTACAGTAAAGGAGCCGGGCATATTTGTAGCTATACTGCTGCTTTTTGCTTCTCTTATTTAGCGTAGTTGTTGTCAGGGTCGTCCCGATGAGGTCTCTCATGGGGGATGGGGGGGGGAGAGGGGTGTCTTTTGTGTTTTTGCTAACAAAACACAGAAAGAAAAAAATCTATTCCTGACAACAATTATTTCAGTTAGTCATTTCCAGAAAGAACTTTCATTTTGGTTAGATTGGTTTTTAACAACAGCAACGCTGAATCTGTAATTAGTTAAAATACAAAACTTAAGATAAAATTTCAAAATAAAGAGCCACTTCCAAAACAAGAGCAATAGACTTTTTAAAAAAACTTATAAATAATTGACGTAAGCAGCATGAAGATTAATTGAAAAAAAAAAAAATTAATGTTAAAAAAGTAAAAGTAATTAACTTTAAAAAAGTTTTCATAACGACAACAACCGATTATTTTAATTTATTTGATATAGCAAATTTAGTTGGATAGTTCAAAAAAGCACACTTTTACATTTAAAATTAAATAGTCGATTGTGAAGAAACGTGTCATGTTATTTTATCATACAGATGAAGTAACATCAATTTCTTTTTATTTCAGTAAATTTTTGTTACTTTTTTTACTTTAAATTTTCAAAAATTTAAAGTAAAAAAGTTAACATAGAGAATATCACAATATTTAAACAACCAGATTCCAATCACATATTTAAAATCAGGTCCGTCGCAAGCTTTTTGTTTTTGTTTGAGAATTTAATTTTATGCAACGACATGAAGCAAACTCCAAACATTTATATAATCATGTTCATGTAAAGTTTTTCAAAAGTATTGCGATAATCGGAGTCTTTTAACAAAATAAACCCCGAAATTATTTACCTCCCTTACATGCTATTAGCGTGACAGCAACGAGTTTATAACATTTATACATATATTTAGCATTTTAAACTAAGTTTAAGTTCGTTAACAAGTCTCTAATGTCATGCAATAATCTCTTAGTGTTTAAAAATCATGACCATATAAATATTGAGCAACCTCACTTATTATTTAGGGGATTTAAGATATTATCTTTAATTAAGTTTTAAGTTTGTCTTATAGTCAAATTATGTTCCTCATTCAAAAACTCGGAGCGAAAGTTAATTTAACTCTTTTTTTCGTGAATAAGTAATCAAATGACGCGGACTTAAAGTTTGTCGAAGAATAACAAAGAAAATTAAGTTTTTATAAGTGACTTTAGTCTACAAGATCAATTTTATTTTTCAAACAATATTATAATAAATTTGACAGATCAAAAGAAATATAGTTACGAAGGTCATTAAAGCTTTTAAAACTATCTAATTGATTAAGAATAAATCCAAACTTTGAAGTTGGTTTCACATTTAAAGCGTGTAGTTGAACCTAAAAATCAACTTCTTTGTCTCGCCAAATTTCTTCTGCCGTTCCTTTTTTTTTAATTAACTTTAACTGATGCCATTGATTAAATGCAGTTGCATTTATTTTTAAACAAGTTTATTATATGAAATAGGCAACTATATTAAATAAATTACAAGTTGGATATATAAAAAAAAGTTAAATCAATGTATTGTTTATATATATATATATATATATATATATATATATATATATATATATATATATATATATATATATATATATATATATTCACAATGTTAAAAAGGCGAAAGTTCAACAATGGAAACTTTCGGGAAACTAAAAAAAACAGCACCACTTCCTCAGTAAATTTTTGTTAATGATTTAACAATTTTTTTTTGAAGGGGATGATGTTTTTCACCTTAAAAGCAAACATATATTTTTTTATATTTATTTTTAAAGAACCTATAAACCAATTAACACAGTAGACTACAGCCCTTTTAACAATTTTTAACATAACAAGTAATTACTAATTATTTTGTTATGATTTTAACTTTGGGCTATATAAAATAATGTCATAAACCGCAATTAATCTTCGCAAAGTGTATATTTATGAATTATT
>NC_088929.1:35802500-35847500 GCF_038396675.1 Hydra vulgaris
CTAAATAAATGTTACCCGCATGCGGGCAACATTTATATAGAACATTCAAAAAGTTGTGTTGATGTCTAATTTTAAAGTAAGTTATAATAGAAAATAATTATAAGTATAAATAAATTAGTATATAAAGAAAACTAGTTAGTATGTATATATTAATTTTATCTAGATTGATGAAGCGGACAATGATGTTAGTTTTGAGGAAAATAGTAATGAATATAATATGAATGATAATTCATTTAATGATCCTTTGTATGAAGAAATTTTTTTACCTGTTTCTGCTATTACAGTTGGCGGTGCAATTGCACTTATAGTGGCCTTTGTTTTGCGGCATAGGTTAACAAAACTTGCTTTGCATGATTTGCTTAACCTATTGCATATTTTTATACCTCACTTATTGTTACTAAAACTAGATATTTGTTTAATGAAATATTTGGTGTTTGCCTGGGCAAATTGGAACAACACTTCCATTGTAATAAATGGTTTGCATGCAAATATTTAGGCACCACTATAAGTGACTTTGATGTTTGTCAAGTTTTTGAAGTTGGTGTGCAAAGTTTTATATTTGTAGCAAAGTTTGAACAGAGATTTTTTTCTTGTGCTTCCACTTGAACGTCAGTTACGTGAATTGTTAGAAAATAGTAATTTATTTGACCTTATTCAGTATCGTTTTGATCGTGTTAAAATCTAATGCAGACTTGCAACAGACAATGAATATGTAATTAAGATGGAGTTGTGATGGAGCAAGTGCTTTCAGATCATCTATAAAAAATATTTGGCCTTTGCAATGTGAAATTAATGAGTTGCCTTTTTTCATTCGAAGGAAGTATGTGTTGTTAAATGGTTTATGGTTTGATGCTTAACCTAAATACTTTTTTTAAGGTGTTTGTAGAGAAATGTTCAAAATTAGCAAATACAGGTTTTTTGTGGTTTAGTAAAGCTCAGAATAAAAATATAGTAACAAGGTTTACTGTTTAGTATGTTCTTGTAATTCTGCTGCAAGGTGTGTTTTGCAAAATATTAAACAATTTAATGGAAAACATGGATGTTCATAGCGCTTAAATCCAGGTATTGCAATTAGTAACAATAATGGTGGACCTCCAAAACGTGCTTTTGATAATCAATTATATCCTAACAGAACTTTAGTTGAATTTGTTGATGATTTGAGGTATCTTGTTCAAAATGGACAAATAAGAAATGGTGTAAAGGGTGCCAGTCCATTGTTACTGATTCCTTTTTTTAAAATAATTGATAGATTTTTTATGGATTACATGCACTGTATTTTGCTTGGAGTTGTAAGACGCGTGAGCGTCTTGTGGCTTGGAAAGACCAATGAGCCATGGTATATTGACTATAAAATTAAAAATATGAATAAAATGATGCTAAAAAAAAAACCACCTAGTAACATTACTAGAGCACCAAGATCTTTTTATGAAAGAGCACAGTGAAAAGCCTCAGAATGGCGTAACTGGTTGTTATTTTATTCTTATTTGTTTTACATGGTGTTTTACCACAAGTTTATGGTTACCATTTTTTGTTATTAGTGGAAAGTATTTATTGTCAAGCAAAAGTATTAGTCATGTGGACCTAGATCGAGCTGAAATCAATTGCACGTGTTTGTGTCTGATTTTAGTGTTATATATGCCATTAATTATATGACTTATAATATTCATTTGTTACAGCATTTTTCTACTACTATTCGTAGTGGGGTCCATTATGAGGTATTTCTAACTTTATGTTTGAAAACAGCAATGGTTTTTTGTAGTACCTTTTTAAAGGTACACAAAGTGTATCACTTCAGATATGTCGTACTTTACTCTATACAGAAATTCGCCAATTATAGGTGCCACATATTTTTTTACTGTGCCAGAATCTATTTTGAAGTTTTTTGATCAATGTTTATCTAGAAAAATGTAATATTCTTTGGTGCATGATAGTAAAAGTTTCTAACTAATGCTGATAAACGAGCTTTAAAAACAATTTTGCCTCATGTAGTTCTAAATCAGTTAGTTTTTTTTGAAAGAGCAGTTGTCAATGGCCAAATGGTGCAAAGTCAGCAGTATGTTAGGAGTTGTAGTAGAATTAATTACTGCGTATTACTACTATTAGTTCTAACAGTAATACTTTGGTTGCCATGCTTGCTTATGAAATTCAGCAAAAGTGTTTATCTTTACCTTTAAATGTATTTTCTCTTGAAACATCGTATGTGTGCTTTTTGCCCAATCAATGGGAAATTGACTAATTAGTTCTTTGCATTTGGTTTAATCTGGTTGTATAAATCTGTTGTTTTATTTATTTGAATGTCAATTATGTTTGTTTTTATTATGCATCGTGTATCTTATTCTACCTTTTGTTAGTATTTTTTAAAAGTTTTGTTGAATTTATAACTATGTTTGTTATAACTATTATATTTTTTAGTTTTCATTATTATTGTATTTTTTATAATCTACCGATTTCTCTATAATCATTTTCTTTAATTATTAATTTTTTTATAGTTATTGATAGTATAAATATTATTGGTATCATTTATTTGCATTCAATAATGTATAACGTTTTATTTTTTCAGATAGTTATTGCTCTAATAACCCCCACCCCCTGGTTAGTTTTGGGCCCTACACTATGTGTTGAAAAGTTGAGAAACCAACGAAAACACCT
Organism: Hydra vulgaris; assembly: GCF_038396675.1. Lineage (NCBI taxonomy): Eukaryota > Metazoa > Cnidaria > Hydrozoa > Anthoathecata > Hydridae > Hydra > Hydra vulgaris. The sequence goes on from NC_088929.1 coordinate 35,805,150, forward strand.
ATTTTATAATTTTAAAATTTGGTTTTTTCATGGAAAACTCATGGTTTTTTCATGGAAAACTCATGGCATTTTTATGGAAAACTCATGGGAACGTGTTCCAAATACCCATGGTTTTTCCATGGATTTTTTCATTGATTTCCGTTCGAAATTTCCATACGGGTTGGTTTTATAGAGTAATTGAAATAGGATAACTCTTCTTTTATATTTCGCTTTAAGTGTATTTTTTCTTCGCAGAGATTAAAACCACACAATGTTGCAAGCTTAGCAAACCCATTTTTGCGTTTAACAGGAACTTTAGGTGAAACATGAAATTAAAAATCAATACTTGAATCAATCTCATCTAAAGATGAAAACAATCTATTTTTTAACAACACTGAAAAAAAAAATTTATGTATAAATTTAAAAACAGATAATTTTTTTTAACACATTCAGTATGAAGCTTTAAAATGTCTTTTATTTTAGTTTAGTTGATAATTGTGTGTGGTGTAAAGAAATAATAATTTTTAGGAGTTATTATTGGAAAAAATAAAATTATATTTTTTAATGAAACTATATTTACTCATACTATATTATTATTAACTTTTATATTTGTAGCATATAATATAATATCAAATAATAATAATATAAAACAAGCATAAAACTTAGTATATAAACTTAATAGCAAATATTACAGATATGGAAATAAGGTAACAAAAATAAATGTATAACATTTAATGTAAAAATTATAACTATCCAATTCATGTTACATATGTTAGCTAATGTAACAGAATAAATTGGAAAAACTTTGGTGTATAAAGCTATTTATTTGTTTGTAGATATTAGTTGCTTTTATAGCGCATATAAGTCATGCATATCGATGACCTGTACATATATCTATAATACAACAGTTAAAAATTTGTTTCAGACTTTTAAGGTTTTATGTAAAACTTGTATACAAAGTACTCAAAAATAACGAAATTAGCGACCTAATATGGCAATTTCGGCATAATGATGCAGTAATTTTGGCATACCAAGGAAATAAAGAAAAATTCGTTGTAAAATGGATTGATAAATTTAAAATATTATAAAAAACTGTTCCTCACAATGAACTTATTACACACAACTGGCGTTTTATGGTGTTGCAAGCACTATTTTATTATATAAACACGACAAAAGCAGCCACCATTTAGAGCATATTTTCCAATTTTTCTTTAAATAAATGTTAACATGATTTCCTGCTAAATTGAAACATTGCTGTAAACTGTTTATTAATCGCAAACAGAAGATTTTTAATGATTATTTGTATTTAAACAATCATTAAAATGACCAATTATAGCTAACACTAACATAAATGTTGAAAAAACTAAAGGTTTAGGTGACACAGAAGCTGGAGATACAAATATATATATATATATATATACATATATATATATATATATATATATATATATATATATATATATATATATATATATATATATATATATATATATATATATATATATATATATAGTGGCGGCGTTAGGGTAGGGCCTGGTTGGGCGATGGCCCAGGGCGCCGAATATAAAGGGGCGAAACTAATTGGTTATTTTACCCTTTGCTTTTTTTTTGAATGGGGTTAAATTGAGCTAGGGGCGCTGTAGAAATCTCGCCCAGGGCGCTGGTAGTGCTAAAACTGGCACTGTATATATATATATATATATATATATATATATATATATATATATATATATATATATATATATATATATATATATATATATATATAAATTTGTAAAAAACACTTATCTAACTTTTTTCTTCTACTTGAAGTTTCACCAATGCTGGATCATCAGGACTCTTCCTGATGATCCAGCATTGGTTAAACTTCAAGTAGAAGAAAAAAGTTAGATAAATTTTTTTTACTAATTGATTATTGCTCTGTTCTTTAAGAACATTGAGCACTCTATTTGTAAAATACACAATCATATTTTACATATATGTATATATATATATATATATAAATATATATATATATTTATATATATATATATATGTATTTATATATATATATAAGAATATATATATATATATTCCTATAGTTTACGGCTAAGAAAACGTGTTTGTGGTAAAAAATAGCTCTTCGGTTGCTTGGGGTTGTAAAGCTGACGTAATTAAGGTTAGATTATGTCAAAACGTATTAGTTTGATTGCGGAAGAAATTAAATCATACAAAACGCAAATTAAAAGACTAGAATGTTTTTATTTTATTTTTAAAAATAAAAAGCATTCTGTTTGTTTTTAATTTATTCTTTATCCGTAAAACATGCGAGGAGTATTGCTACATCGACTTATCTTATAGCCCTTCGACCATATAAACTGATAGACACGCCTGACTCTAAGTGAGTATTCACAAAATTTTGAAGCCAGGATCTTTTAGCGCGTGAGCTAAAAGATCTTTGACCTTTAGGCATTCAACAGTTTATAATATCGGTTTAGGGCGAAAATAGTTTAATGTATTTAACACTTTTAAAGTTTTAATATTTGTTATGTATATTATTTTGTTTAAATTTTGATTTTCAAATAGAATATAGGTATATAAAGATCATGATTTTATCTTGTTCTGAATATAATTGCACTCAAAGATATACTAATGGGGTTTCTTTTCATGTGTAAGTAGCTACAAGTCATTCCTTGCTAAGATCCTACCTTATATTTCAAATATAAATGGCATATAATTTTGATATGCCTGTTTTTGTTGATAGTCCTCTGAAAGAATTGCAATTGAGGAGAAAACGGATACAAGTTATGTGGAGGGATGATTTTGCTCCTAGTAAACTGTTTAAACTTTGTGGTAAACATTTCACTGGTATGAAGGAAGTCTTTGGAGTTCACAAAAGAAAGTCTAATGTAACTAATCTTTTTGCGATAAACGTTTTTATATAATATATATTACATATATATTACATATATATATATATATATATATATATATATATATATATATATATATATATATATATATATATATATATAATTTTATATATACACATATGTATATATATATATCTAAATATATATATATATATATATATATATATAATTTTATATATACACATATGTATATATATATATCTAAATATATATATATAATATATATATATTTATATATATATTTATATATATATATAAAATTTTATATATATACATATGTATATATATATCTAAATATATATATATATATATATATATATATATATATTTATATATATATATATATATATATATATATATATATATATATATATATATATATATATATATGTATATATATATATATATATATATATATATATACGTATATATATATATATATGTATATATATATATATATATATATAATATATATATATATAATATTTATACAATATACATATATATAATACATTTATAAAAAATATATATAATATATATAAATAATATTTATATAATATTTATATATATATGTATATATATATACATATATATATATATATATATATATATATATATATATATATATATATATATATATATATATATATATATTTTTAGGAACAGTAATGCTGATAATTATATCATTAATGTTAACAATAATATCACCAATAATTCAATACAGTAGGTCTAATGTAAATACTTTACAATGGAATACTACAATTTTACAATGAAGAAGTATCAACTACACTAATGATATGATATATATTTTTATTAAGAGTAGTTGTTAAACATATTTATATTTGTGACTTTTTTATTTTGTTTTTCTATTTAATTATTTTAAATATTTGTTACCTATTCAAGTTAAACCTTTGGGATTATTTTGTTTTAGTCAACCTACTGTTGAAATATGGTTTTAATTTAGTAAGTTTTTATGATTAAAAATTTACTACATCAATAATCAGATAACAGTTAATAAACAGATAACGGGGAAAAATTTAGTTCATCACAATTACGATAGGAATAGTGATGAGTTAATTATTGTATTTGTCCTAACAGTAATAATTGTTGCTTTGATTGTAATGCTATTGTGATAATTTGTGTGTGTTTGGGTTGTGTATCATTTACATAAAATCTGTTTGACTTTTTACTATGTTCTCATCTATTTCTTGATATCCAAATCAATGATACTCCACTTTACTTGATTGGGTTTATAATATAGATATAATGTTGTAACTAAAAATATATTTATTTAATCTATTTAATTTTAGGGAGCTATGTCTGAGTCTACAAAACAGTTATAAGAAAAGTTAAAAAGCATTACCCATTACAAAGCTTTGCTTTAACATTAAACTTTTACTCTACTAAAGCATATATTTATGTTAGGAAAACATTTAATAATGCACTCCTTCTTCCAGGAACTATACAAAAATGGTATGAAAGTGTTGACTGTTCCCCTGGATTTTGTAAAGAAGCTTTAGTTACTCTTTATAGCAAAGTAAAAGAGGCTCAGAAAATTGGTCAACGCGTTATGTGTTCATTGATGTTAGATGAAATGGCCATTTGAAAAAAAATTGAATGGACAGGCCATAAATTTTCTGCTTATATTGATTTTGGTGCTGATATTAATGATGATAGTTTACCCAAAACAAAAGAAGCTTTAGCTTTTCTGGTGAACTGTGTAAATGGACGTTGGAAATTTTCTGATGTATTTTTTTAATTGATGGTTTAGGTGGTTGTGGAAAAGCTAATATTGTTAAGCGTTGTCTGCAATTTATTTATGAAAGTGGTTCAGAAATTATAAAATTATTATTGCTAAATATTTACAGATAAGATTGCACCACAAAGCTGACTCGATAAACAGTTTACGACATAATAAACATATACAACGTGTATTAAGAAAGCAAATTTTATTTTCGAATCAATAAATAATTATTGTTTATATTAATATAATCGATAATAAAACAGATAAAATTGTATTAACTGTTACGTTTTCTATTCTAAGAGATCTAAGAATGCATTAAAATAATAACTGATACAAATAATAAATTTAATAATATTTTAAAAAATTATAATAATAATAAGGTTTACTACAAAATTTTACATTTAACGAAAAGTTTTCTATTCTTAGAGCTTTATTTCGTTTGCATCGCGTTTTGTTTTGCCCTAACGTGACGTCACGCGCTTAAAGATGTTGGCTTCAAAATATTTAACTTACGGTGAGTCTATCAGTTTATATGGTCAAAATTACAGTCTGACTCTCAACGGAGTGCTGCTACATCGACTGATAAATAGCCTGACTCGCAACGGAGTGCTGCTACAAAGACTAAGGGTTTGGTTGGGACTGGTAGTCTTTCAAATAGTTAAAAAAAAAAAGGTTTTTCCGGTCTTTAAAATAAAAAAAAACATAAAACTGACAATTAAAAACTTTAAGACGACTATGCAAGAGTATATATATATATATATATATATATATATATATATATATATATATATATATATATATATATATATATGTTTTATGTGTTAAAAACCACATTAAACTCATTTAAAGACTTTATGGAAAACCAATAGTATAATGATGTCTACTTACGTAAATTTTGAGATGTAATATTAATATAATTATGAAAACGCAATTATTTTGGTTGAAATAGTTACTAACAGCAATTTAAATGTCATGTATGAAATTAACTATTATAAAACAAGTTGTACATAATATTACAATGGTATTGAACCAAGGTACATTAAATCTTACGAACTTAGCTCAACTTATATATTCAAAAGAGCATTTGTTTTAGTATATTTTTGATTGTGTCATAATATTTTTATAATATTTTAAATTTTAAATATTATTATAATATTTTAATATTAAATTATCTTTAATATTATGCTATATTGTGCTATAAACAAAAACATACTTAAGTGCCAAGTTTAAGTATGTTCTTGCTTATCACATTAGAATGTTTAGAAAAAGATTGAAACAACCACCTCATTTGGCGAGGGTGTAAGCAATCACCTCATATGGCGAGGATGTAAACTTTACAAAATCATAACTTTTGAACAAAACGCATGAATTTTAAAACATGTCAACTTAAATTTAGTCCAAAAAAAAAAAAAAAATTACTAATTTATTGCCCTCACATTTGGAGTCGGGATGGTAAATGTTTTAAGGTATTTTTGCATCCAGGCTCCAACCACCACAAGTTTTTTTTTAATTTACATATAAATCTTTTTTACTCTACAGCTCAGGTGATAGGTATGTTACACAGTGGCGTAGCAAAGTATTTTGGTCAGTAGACATACGTGGCTAAGGTACCAAACTTCTGTTCTCTGGAACAATAACTTTAAAAAAAAAAAAAAAAAAAAAACTCTTAAAATATATCTTAGGGTTCCTAAACCTGCGGCTCGAGGTTTAATTGCTTGTGGGACCGTAAGATTTGCTTATACTGGCCTCGCGGTAGCTAGGCCACTGATAATACACCCATATAAAGATATTTACGTAAAATGTTCTAAATTTTTTATGCCCTTATAAAAGTACCGTAGTTGTTTAAACCAAGACTTTTAGAGCCAAAGGATATTTTTGAGTTGGTGGAATTTTTTCGTATCAAAGTGGCAAAAAATCTTTACAAAAATGAAGCGTCCTCTTAAAAAGTTCGGGGCTTCTTAATCTTCAGGGCATTGTGCTATGGCCTCCATAATTCAGGGCAGGTTTAAACTTTCTCTCCTTAGTTTTTAAATAATAAATACATTTACGCAAAAAACTTGTATAAAAGAACTAACTAATTATGCCAATTATTTTCCTTTTAAATAAACTACCCATTCTGAGTCACACATGGGTATATTCGCCTTCTGCTAACTGCCTTGTTTCAGTTTTGTCTAAATTCCAAACCTTTCGAATGAATTGCCAGAGATTGAATATTTTTGAGACGGTTTGATTCAGAGAATGGTTATTATAGCTAAAAATATGCTGAACCGGAACTAGAGAGGATTTTAATCATGGGCAGAAACCTATTATCAATATTTTCAAACTTTACAAGGAAGAAATACCTAAAACCGTGCAAATCAAATGTTTCGGCAATCTAAATGTTAGTGACTTAAATTTTTACTTTTTTGCATTACTTATGTACAAGATCCTGTCAAAGTTATTGTATAATTAAAGTAAATTTGCTTACTTACTTTATATAAATTACTTTTAATTTATATAAAGTAAGTAAATTTAATTCTACAAATTATATAAAATGTAAGCTTATGTAATTAAATTTTTTTTTATATAAAATTTATTTTTAATCAAGATTTGCTATTACTTTTAAAATAAAAAATGCCTACTTAAAAAATATTACTTTATTTGTATATTTAATTTACATTTGGTAGCATATTACTTTTGCGTATTTTACTTATGCAAGTTTTTTTTTAATATAATTTTTTTTATTTAGTTACTTTTATAGGTAAATGTAAATTACAGTTTGAGGAACTTTTATATTATGTAATGTAATTTTCAAAACTTCTGAATGTAAAAGTAAACAGTTTTTTCATGTGACTTACTTATACAGTAAAAGTAAATTACTTTTTGGCGTTGTGTTCTTTTACATAACTTACTTTTGAAAGTAAAAAAACCTATTTATAAATAAATTAAAAGTCATTTCAAAAAAGTTAATTACTTATACGGAAATGTAAATTTACATCAAACATTTAAAATTACTTATGTAATTTACTTTTTGATAAAAGTTAACTTACTCGTGTAAGTAAAAAAAAAGTAACTAAAAAACCATTCTAATGTTGAGAGCGGATTCATATTTTAAGATACCCAATTACAATGTAGTCCACTAAACTAGGGGCCTGGAAAGGAAGGAGGAGGTTTATGTATATTTAATAAGAGTTCGTTATCATTTAAATTTAAGTACAACCACTAATGATTATGAGTCATTATATAAGTCATGTAGATCTATTGTTTTCTGTTTCGATTCCTAAAACTTGCAGATTTTTATTTAGGCATAAAAACAATCCATTAAAGATTTTAAATATTTTATTTTTCATTCATTATTGCATGGATATTAATGAGTGGAAAGCGTGTGCGAAACATAATACGTTAGGGGTCATCCATAAACGATGTCAGTTTTTTTCTCAATTTTTCGACTCCCCCTCCCCCCTTTATGAACTGTCAATTTTTGGCCAACCCCCCGTTATATATGATGTCAGTTTTTGTGTACTCCGCCCCTAAAAAACAATAAAAATGCTTAAAAACCATTGATTTTTTTTTTGACTAAATTATACATTTATATAATAGTAGATCTCATCAAATTATACTATATGATAGTCGATATCTCATTAAATAATCAACTAACCAAATAGTATTATATATCTTTAATATAATCTTCCCTTGGGTTGTTGAAGTCATCGATTGAAACAATAGGTAGATCATCGATTTACAGACCATCAATAATTGGTAGTCATCGATTTATAGATCATCGATAATAGGTAGTCATCAATTGAAACAATAGGAAGATCATCAATTGAAACAATAGGTAGTGAATGTTCTCCGCGCTCTAAAAGGATATCGTAATCTTGAGGTACAATCAAATTTGTTGCGTCAACTTCATTTTCATTTAACCATTCAGCAGTTTACGAACTCTTCTGCAAGGCGATGACTGCTAAAAATTCTGTCTGACGCTTGGCAGCAGGTTGGACCTTTTTGATTAGAGGGATTGTTATAGGAGAAGAATGGATAGAAGCGTGCTTTTTCAACATTCCTTGATAGGCAAAGTAGATATTGTACTTTTTACAGATTCTATCAGCTAGGCTAGACTGAATTGATGGAAAAAACGCATCATACGGCAAAACTAGAAATCCTTTGGCAGTACGAGGAAGAATACTTTCAATGTTTGATGCGATGAGCATAAATACGGGTGATGGAAACAATTCTTTTGCTCCTTCTGAGACATCTAATGCTTTGAGTCCGTCTCTCGTTTCGTTGACAAGGACAGGTGGCGGAAGAAATCTTGCCCTAATTAGAGTAAAGTAAGAGCTTCTAATAGTCCGACAACAAGAACGATTTTCACATTTCACAATTTGAGTAAAATATTGACTTGTACGAAGATGATCGGCAATCCAACGTTGATCTTGTAATAAAAAGCTCCTTGACTCTAGCTCTGATTTGTCTGGATCAATATGCTCTGCAATGGTTGGATAACCGTCAATTTGTAGATCAGACCAAATATCAGCCAAAGCCTGTCCAGCAAAACCAAAGTTCTGTTTTTCGAAATTTTCATCTATTGTCCTGCCTGATTTAAAAAGATATATTGGTTATTTTAGGTTAAAAATTATATTAATATTTTTACAAATTAACTTTTGTCAATGTAATTACCTTGAGAATCAAGATGAGTTCCGTAATGTTTGTGCGGAAGAATCACCCCAGATAATTCTTTACTTAGAGGTGCCATTCGTTGCTCAGCTCTGTTGAATGCACTGCGGCCTGGAGCGTTCATCATGATGAAAGGAGCGTCAAGGTTATTCTTCAATAAATGGTGAATCCCGATTTCAATTACTTTCTGGTATCTGGGATTTTCGTCGGGTCCTCCATCGACACTAAACACAGCGAGAGGCTTAACTATATTAGTTTGAGGATCTCTGGTAATAGAGTCAAATTCTTTGATATCCAAGAGCCGCTGAAATTCTAATCCATGAGCGAAGGTGGTCAAGGATCGAACAGCAATGTAGGTAGGTCCAGAATAAGTAACATTGTCTGTTTTTCCGAGACCATCTTTTCTAATCGTAACTCCAGCGTATTCAGATGGTATAAGCTTGTGTTTAGCAGCCACGACCCAGTCGTGGTCCGGGAGAGTTACCCAGTACTCCAAAATGCATTAACAACGGCGCCTGTTTTTTGGCTCCTGTGATTCCAATTGGCACTCTAGCCTTGTCGTCTTGGCTAATGAAACACACTTCATCTGGCCCTAAAATAGAACAAACTTCTTCCACATATTTTATAGTTGAACTGCAAAAGAGTACGTCAACATGTTTTAAATGAGATTCATTCTGAGGACTGATCAATCTAACCGGGACTGTTTTGACGTGCCTTTTGCCTTCTAATGTTCTGTAACTTCTCGAAAGAAGACAAGTATAGAGGGCGCTCTAGCTGATTGCAAATCCAATTTTGTTCATCTCTGATGTCAATTCGTCGAGAGTTTTAATGCTCTAAATAATAAAGAAATGTATTTGGATATAATTAACTTTTTTACAAAAAACAGGATTTATTTCGTAAATTATACTCAAATCAAATCTTGAAATTAGTTGTTAACATTTCAAGGATATTTACAATAGTGCAAGTACTAATTAAGAGTAAAATTTTAACAAATACAATATTAACAAACATAGCTAAGCAATCATTACCCAAAGAACCTTTGACCGATGTCTTTCATCAGCGGACAAACCATGGAGAGCAATATCCATAATCGCCTTCAAAAGAAGAGGTTGATCTATTTCTAATGAACGTCGACCAGGTTTCTTTCTGATTTTTAGTTTTTCTTTGAATTCTGGATGCTCCAAGCAGATTCCTCAATTCTAGTTTTTTTTCAGTTTTCTAGTTTTCTTCTGTTGAGCTTGATCATACTTTTTTTTGGCCAGTTCTTTACATAGATGAGCTAGTTTCTTCTTTTTCTTTTTCAAAACATCCTCTTCAGCTTCAGCAATGAACCCACTTCTCTTGCTAGTCTTCAGCCCAGCAACTTCACAATTTAAAGCTGCAATCTCAGAGTTGAGTCAATCATGAGCCACTCTTCTTGCGTTTTTTTGATTTTTCGTGGTCAACAAGCTCAAAATTAATGCACTTTTTTGATCATTGATAACAGATCACTCATCGGTGGGCTCAACAAATTGTGAGAAATTCTTGTCAAATTTAAGTGGAGTATACGTGGGGGCAGACTGTTTCGGAGTATAGGCCCAAAATGGTAATTGCTTGCTCTTGAACTTCATTGCCTTTTCATTAAATAAATTGATTACATACATTACTCTTGATTCAAGATCCTCATGCACCAGTTTCTCTTTTTTTAATGAATTTCATATACTAAGGATTTCTTTCTGGACATTAGCCTTTTTTTCATCGGGATGAGCATTTCCATACTAGACCATCAATAAGTTAAGTAATGCAGTTTTATCCATACTTAAATATTGATTTATTAGTATTGTTCACATCACAATCAGAATAATGATTTTGCTCATCGTTAGCGCAAGCTTTTTAAAAGAGTTTCTTCAACCCGCTAGGGAGAAATAAGCGTTTCGAATTTTCAATAGACTTTATGTGTTTGCCCTGCATCACGTTTTACAATCAACTAGAGAGCAATTCGTATTTGAAATAACGACAATTTAATTTCAAAAAATGACAAGTTTGTGAGTTTACTTTTACGAGTTTACTTTGAACCACATTTTATAATCCGCTAGGGAGCGAATAACGATTGTGAATTTTATATACAAAGAGTTAAAATTTCTAACACAATTTGATTCGCAGTCAAATGTATTAATAAAACGATAGTAATTTTTATTTTACGTTAGTAGTTGTTATTTATTTAATGTCTCTGGGAAACTTATTATATTAACTTAATAATATTATATCATAAATAATTTAATAAAATATAATATCAAATTCCTCGCATTTAATATTAATTTCCCCACAAATAAAACATCATTTCCATACCATTTAGTAGATGTAAATACCGTTAAAATCTGCTCATTAAAACTAAAAAAATAATTTAAATTGACATCTTTTGGCTTCAACACCCCCTCCCCATTGTCAATTAGTGTCAAACTTTCCAGCACTTCCTTCCACCCTATATTTACTTACATCATTTATGGATGACCCCTAACGCAAAAAAAAAAAATTTATTATAAAGACAGAAAATATCTTTTATACCTTTTTTATATAATTAATTTGAGCGGCAAATTTAAAACAAAAACGTTTCAAAGTTACGAAAAATTCAAACCTACTTTTTTTTAGTACAGAAAACTGGTTCTAAAAGACGGTTCCGAGCCCTGTGTTTTCGAACCCTGAAAAATGGGGTTCTAATTGTGTATTCTGGAACCGTTCAATAAAAAAGCGTTTGGAAACCCGAGGGGTTCTAGAATCCCGCAAATTGGGGTTTTTAGGACTGGGTCCCGGAAATCGTATGTTAAAAAAGGTCTAGTTTAATTTCGTAATAATTTTTTTGTCGAAAAGATTTTTTTGCCAATTGTATGGAAGTAAAATTTTTAATTTTTAACTTTTGAATATTTTTTAATTTTTAAATTTTTTAATTTTTAACTTTTAAATATCAACTTACTAGTTTATTTGACAGTTTAAAAAAAAAATCGAATTTTTTCAAATAGTCAAAACTTTTGCAATAAATCATTTAAAACAAAACTTTAATGTCAAATTTTTAATATTTTTTTTTAATTAATATTTAAATTGCTCGTTAACTTAAAAACAAAAAAAATTTTCATTACACCGGCAGGAAGCAAATATTTCCGCCTCTGATTCGACGGACGCAACAAGTGGGGAGGTAGAAGCCACTGGAGATGGCCTACAAATTATTTTGCTTTCAAAATTTATTTCGGAAGCGGCCACTAATGGCTTCTGCTCCTAACTGGCGTCGGTCTGCAAGTCATTCTGCCTCCAAAAAATTTTTAATTGCGGTCGCCAATTTAGAAGCGGAAGCCAGAACATTTTGCTTCCATGTTTTGGGAGTCCGCCTCCCATGGAAGCAAAACCTTTGCGAGAAAACATGGAAGCAATGGCTGATCATTATACACTTTAGCACCAGAGTATTAAAAAGAGTCTTCAAGCACTTTAAAGTTGATTTTTTGAAACTTTAATTGAGGGGTCTTTTTTTATTTTGCTTTTGGATGGTTGAACACTTTAAAGTAGTTGTTAAAGTTTGAAAAAGATAAACCAAGACTTCATCAATTTGTTAATAGGCTAGATGCAACAAGAATTTGCGAAAGTAAGGATGATAGCACGGTATTTATATATCAAGGTGAAACGTATTGCGTTAAAGCTGTAGGAAAGACTTATCATGTTTAGTTGTTTTAAGAGCGATTTATTGTACTAAATAGTATGGACTCTGCTTTACCGACTCTAAGATTGAAAATCAGCTTGGTTTAGGTTATGAAGATTTTATTAAAACTTACTTTTGAACAATAACCGGATATGGATATAATGGACCTAATAAGAAAGTTTAGAATAGATAGAAATCACTTATTAATTTTAGATTATTGCATCTTATTCTTAAAAAAGTATTGGTAATAATTTAGTCTTTGCTATTTAGTCACTAAGGGCTGTTTGTTACCTTTATGGAATACCTGACTAAAGCTTTTATATTTAACAAGGTTATAATTACGTTTGTAGACGTTTTTTTTTATTTTCTTTTATTTAAAGCGTGTTTAAGAAACAAACGTTCAAGAATAAGTACTTCATTTTTTTTTTAGTTGTTAAATTAATATTTTTTTAATTGTGTTTATACTTTGTATAAACATATTGAGGTTTCAAAAAAATGTTTTTTTTTCCATTTAACTTATAATAAGTTTGGCAAGCCTGAAAAACGAAGATTATTCTTCAACCAATAAGGCGCTCAAATTGGTCAGAAAGTCAAGTGAAAAATGCAAAAATATGCAGTATTTATTTTTATCATAGTAAATTTCTAAATTACATTTTTTTTAATGTTTTAAAGAAGTAGAGTTATTATAAATCGATTGAGGAAAAGCTGTATTGATAATTTTCAGTATTTTGTTAGGAAAGAATTCAAATGATTGCACAAACCCTTCATATGTTCCTAGCATATTTTTCTTTAAATAAACTAGTAATAGTTATCAACATCAAGTTACAAGAACAAATGATCTTCATTTGTTGATACAATTAACAAATGAAGATCATTTGTTAATTTGATATAAAACGCGAAATAGTCTCTAAAATTTATAGATTATGGTTGCCAAAGTTAGCAGAATTGTTGGTAGAATTTATTATATGGTCTGGTAAAATAGCTTTGCGTAAAAATTTGCATAATTTATTAACAAATTACCAAAAAGCAACATGTATCATTAATTGCACAGAGATTTTTATACAAATATCGTTTAACTTGCATGCACGAGCTCAGACTTGGTTAAACTATAACCATCATAACACCATAAAATATTTAATTGCGGTTGCTCCGCGAGGAACCATCAGATAAGCAATTGACAAACGATTGTGGTTTTTTTTTTTTTTTCTTTTTTTTTGTTCTTTATTACAATATTTAATACAATATTTACAAATATATCAATAAGAAAAATTAAATTCAAAGAAAAATTTAAAAAAAAAAAAGAAAGAATAAAGATAAAGAACGCGGATACTCAAAGAAGACCATACAGGTCTTGTCACCGAGAACCGCTGTTGAAGAACTTTGAATTTAATTTAGATTTTAGAAAAAACAAAAATAAATAAATACAAATTTTAAACCTTTTTTTGGTTATGTTCTTTATGGCTTGAATTAAAATACCCATTCCTCTCAACCGCATGACTTTTTATAGTTTTTTTTTTTTTTTATTTATTTTTTTTTGTTTTTATGTTTTTATATATTTTTTTTATTACAAAATTAAATTCAATATTAAAAGTATATACCGTTCGTATTACAAATTATTTACAAAATTTTGCGAATTAAAATAAAAATTAAAGTAAACAAGTAAGTAATAAATGACTACTGTACAAATAATGTCAGTGCAACTTTTAACAAAATTCAAATAATAGTGTTTAAATATAGTTTCTCACATAAACTTTAAATCAATATTGTATAAAAGTAAAATATAAATGAGTGATGACAAAACTGGGTATAGTTAAAAGTATATAAATATATTTTCAACTGAGAAAATTACTTTTTTTAGTTTTCTTTTGAACATATAATAATTCCATTCATGAGAAAAATCAAAATTTTTAAAAACTATTTGGTTCCATAAAAAAGCCCGACGAATAGAAATGCAAAATTTACCAAAGTTTGTTTAAAATTTTGGTTGTTTACTAAAATTATCATTTCTTAAAGAATTTTTTTTTTTTTTTAAAGAACATAAATCAAAAAAGGAAGCTGGAGGTAAGTTGGTTTTACATTTAAACATAAAAACAAAGAACATTATAAACATTTACTTGATATATATTAAAAACATTCATGTTAAATAAGAGTGGCCTTGAGTGAGTAAAACGATTTTTGAAATTTATAAGATGTGCAATATGCTTCTGCTGACAATAAAGTGGCTTTAATTTACTTATATGGGTACTACCCCATGCAATATTGGCAAAATTAATATGACAGTGTATAAAAGAGTAATATAGTTGAGTTAATGAATGTTTGTTTAAAACGCTTCTTGCTTTATATAAAACTCCAATGCATTTTTCAAATTTTGTTGCATAAATGTCCGATGTGATTCTTCCATGATAGATTTTCATCTACAATGATGCCTAGAAAATTTGTGAAAATTACTCTTTTTATTTGAATATTATCAATATGAAGAAAAGGCATATTACTTGGAAGTAAATGTTTTTTAAATCGTGGATGAAAGAAAATCCATTTAGTTTTATCAATGTTGAGTAAAAGTTTATTTGACTTAAAACAGTCAGATATTTTTGTTAGTTCAATGTTCATATCATAAAAAAGTTTATTGATGTTGTTATTAGATAGGAATAGGTTTGTATAATTAGCAAACATTATAGTTGTTAATTTTGAGACTTCATGGAGATCGTTAACATAAATCAGAAATAATAAGGGCCCTAATATAGATCCCTGTAAAAACTTCACAGATTATATTTAAATAATCTATATTTAGATAATCTTGTGAAGAAGATCCGTCGACAAATTGTTTGCGATGTTTTAAATAGCTTTTTAGTGATTTTAAAGCATTACCGGTGATACCATAATGTTCAAGTTTGTTAAACAGTATTTCATGGTCAATTGTGTCGAAAGCCTTAGATAGGTCTATAAAGACGCCTAAAGTAAACTCTGACTTTTCGAAAGAATTAGTAATACTACGAGTAAGATGAATTGTTGCATGTTCAGTAGAGTTATTTCTTTTAAAACCGTATTGATTTATGTAAAGTATATTATTAACAGCAAGATGATAAGATATTTGGTGGAACAAAATTCTTTCTAAAATTTTTGAAAAAACAGAGAGGATAGATATTGGTCGGTAATTACTGACATTTGATGGTTCACCTCCTTTAAATATAGGCATTATTTTGGCTATTTTCAATTGATCGGGGAAAATTCCTTGATTTATAGAACATTTAAAAACTTTAAAAAGAATATGTTTTATGGGATCGTGTGAATCTATGAAAATACTACAATTTATATTATCAGGACCAACTGCTTTATTAGTTTTAAGCGTTTTAAAAGCACTTTCAAATTCTGAAAAAGATACTTAAAATTTATCTAAACTAGAGATTAATGGAAACACGTAATCATTTATTGGATTAATCATATTTGGAATATTTTTAGCTTAATTAGGGCCAACAGACACAAAATATTTATTTAATTCTCTTGCTATTTGTTTGGGTTAATATAAAAATACGCCATCAACTTTTATAGTGTTAGGCACAGAGCATAATTTTAATTTACTATTTCGAGTAATTTAACTTATAATTTGCCATATGCATTTTGAATTATGTTTAAATTTTTCTAGTAAACCATAGTAATATCTTTTTTTAAATTTTTTTCTTTGACTTTCAAACATTTTAGTGTAATTTTTATAAATATTTTTATTTTCTGGTGTTGGTTTTTTTAAGTACTTTATATTCAGTTTTTGCTTTATTTTTGAGGATTTCCTAAGATCTTTATTGGCCCATGGTGACTTTAAACTTTTATTGGTTATAAAAAATTCACGTTTTGGACAATTTGCATCATATATTTCATAGAAAGTTTGAAAGAATGTATCGTATACTTCATTAGCTTCAAATGAACTGTTTATAAGATTCCAATTTATGAAAGATAATTGATCCTTAAACGATGCTAGATTTGCATCGGTGAAAAAACGTTTGATAATGACTTTTTTATGTTGTTGTTTTAATTTGTTGTCAATATTAATAGAGAAAAAAATAGGGAAGTGGTCGGAAACGTCACTTTTTGTTATACCTTTTTTAAGAGTTTCATTTTTAAGAGTTATCGGTTGTTATAATGTTGTCAATTAAGGTAGCTGAAGTTGAGGTTACTCTTGCAGGTTTGTTAATTAGTGGAATTGCTCCATGTTCAAATAAGTCATCGTAAAACTTTTTAATGTTGTTTTTAACGTGACATTCAAAACAATTTAAATTTACGTCACCAATTATATAATTTAGTTTCTTTTCCTTAAAACTATTTTTTTAAATATCATTACACAAAAATGCATTTAAACTTTCAGTATGGCCGGATGGTGGGCGATAACAACAGCTTATAAGTATGTTTTTAGAACTATTGGTTAAAAGTTCAATTGTTTAAATTTCTTTATTTTCATCAGAAATACTCATTTCAGGCCTAATAAAAAACCTCAAATTTTCCGTTATATAAAAAAGTACACCTTGCACTCAATCATAGGAGGAAAATGTGGACGTTTTTACATAAACAGAATAGTAGTAGTTGATTTTTACTTTTTGAATCTAATCTTCTCGTTACAATTTCTGGCAGAATAACTTCTACAAAAACTGTTTTAAGTTTTTCTTTGAGGAAGTAAAATAACTTCTTGTCTTTTTTAACTGTGATTTACTCCAAACATAAAACAAGCAATATTTTGTTTTAGTTACCATCATTTGGTGTTGTACTTGAAAGAAATACCTGTGATTAATTTTCATTAGACCATCTTCATTAAGTGGACAACTTGGGTCATCTTGCCACAATTCCAAGGAATTTCTATATTTATAAGGGCATTTTATTTCAAGAACACCAATTCCGTGAAAATCACATTTTATAATTCCAGCTGGACTTGCACCTAACCAAGGATAATCAGCATCAATGTACAAACCCGCTGCAGTAATGCGTAAATTAGTATGAGGTGGTGAAAGTGTATTTAAAAGTTCACTTTTTGCAATGCTCTCCATCTTCAAGCCATATTCTGTTGCAACAGCGCACATATTTTCAGAACATTGCATTACTTTCTTCATAAAGACTTTTAAAGGGTAATCAGTATATTCATTGTATGTCATTTTAGAAATGGATGCAATAATACGTCCTACCTTATGGATTTTCCAAGCAGCATTTTTGCTTTGAGTTTTAGTCAAATTTTTTAAATTATTAAATTGAATTTGATAACAAGATTTTATATACAATTCAAGTAAAACTTTTGTTTGTTTTTATACTGCATCTTAACTTTCATTAGTAAATGATGGCTCGAAAAGAGCAGTAATTGGTTAAGGAATAGAGTTAAACTTATTTTCATCTGCAGTGTCTGTAGTTCTTTATGTCATCAACGCACCAACTAATACTTTTAAAAACAACAGCTTTTGGTGCTAATTTATGTAAGTTTTGAATTAACTTTCTTCTTTTTTCTGTACAGAACTTAGCTGGATTGATAGAAGTAAATCCTTTTAATTTTGAATCCATTTTATTTGTAAAAACTGGCAAGGTATATTTTGATACCGGTTGACAAAAACTTATACACTTTAATGGAGCAGGTTCAACTTTGGTGCGAGATTTTTTCCACTCATAGCTTACTTGTACAAGCTATTCTGTAGTTCACAACATGCCTGTAGTTTAAATAAAAGAGCTGCGACTGCAGACAGATCCCAGTCTGAGAACAAAGTTAAAATAAACAAGTTTCACTCATAATTACTCAATTTACTTTTATCAAAATATTTTTCAACCAACAAAATTTACAATAAAAAGTTATTGTGTATTTGTAAAACCATTGTTTTGTAAATTGAATAGTTTATTTGATAGTAAATTTATGTCCATATTATTTATTATTCCTAACCTGCAATACAACTACAGTTGGCTGTAAGTACCCATCCTTTTACTTTATGCATAGCTATCCATACTTCCTACAAAATACGTTTTGAACCTTGGCGTTGATTAGGAAGTACCTAAATATGAAAAAATATGTAAGGCATATGACGCGAAAATTTATGTTTGCAGATAATAATACAAAACATTTGTGGTTGAAATGATTACCTCACACTTTGTGTAGCAAAATTCTGTATCGCTTATATCAAAGTAAAAAATGTCTTGAACACGACCATTTAGAAAAAAATTGTAGGTTTCCAACGATTTATAGCCTCTAAGTTTATATTTGGTAAACTCACTTGGCATTTCAATGATATAAATGTATATTTCTGGCCAAGTGATATCTGGAAGTAAACCAACATCATTACTCCACTCATTTTTAATAGAAAGCGGATCTGGTAAAACCACGACATCACATTATGTTAATTTACTTATGTAATATTTTTTGTCTTCCTCCTTCCTTCCTTAAATTTATATAATATGCAGAAGAAAAAGTAGATGTCATTGAATTTACTTTTACTTAGTATTTGCTTTAGATTACAACTTCATGAATTGTTTTGCTTGTCGTTTTTTGAGCATGCGATTTAAAATGTAAACAAAGCAACCCGTCTATTATATTGCCAAATAGCAGATAAGAAAATTTAAGGTTGTATCTATAAATAATCATCATTTTTTTGATTTTTCACAAACATACTCTTTAGATATTTGAAACACCAAAGAATTAAAAAAAAACAGTTGTTTTTGTGAAAAAAAATTATAAATACCTAAAATAATACTTTATTTTAAAGTTGTAAAGTTTTTGGTCCCTGGCAACGCTCATAGCAACCATGTATGACTCTTAGAAAACTTTAATGAATAAACATTTTCTTGGCAATAACGCAGTGGATGTTTATACATATTGTTATCCACTTTGTTTTTACTTAAATCCATAACTTTAAACCACAAATTGAACCACGAAAAACTGCCCAAAAACTGTTAAGGATAAAAGTTCTGGGAGTCAAAAAAAGAATCTCCAGCCAATAACATTTGGCTTCAAATAACTGTAACATTAACTATAAAAGAAGTGATGGAGCATAGGGGTCAGCTGGTGCGCTTACAATGTTTAAACGTTCTGTCAGAATAAACAGGTTACGATGCACAAAATACAAGGTGATGGTGATAGTAAATCATTTAAAGATATATTTAATTCAGATCTATATCCTGGAGATACAATTGTAAAGATTGAATGCGTTAAATATGTTCAGAAAAGGGTTGGATCATGATTGAGAGCACTAAAAAGAGTTATAAAAAAACTATTAAGTGATGGTAAGCGACTGACAGGCAAGTGAAGAATGACTGATAAAGTGATTTACACACTTCAGAATTATTGTGGCCTGGCCATTTGTCAAAATAAAAGTGATAAACAGTGCTTTTAAAAGTAAATAGGCGTAGTAAAAAATTGAGTACATTTTCTTTTTCAAAACATTGTAAAATCCCATCCTTATTTCTTAAAGACTTGACTTTTTTTTTTTGAACAACACCAAAACTACTTCTCTACAATTTACATATCAATAACAAGTTCATATATAGTTACTTTTTTTAATAATTTACTTTTTTCAAAGGAATACAAAAAACATACCGGAAAAAACTGTAAAAAAAAAAAAAAAAGGCGCGCAAACTTTTTAATTGACTTCCGTTCTACTTTCTTGTCAACCCAACTGTTATTCATAATTATTTTATTAATTTATATATTAGTTTGACAGTTTCTTAAAGAATGTTGGATGAAATTACTTATGATGATATTTAGTCACATTTAAAATCTTTTTTTTTATCAAATTATTTAAAGTCTTCGATAACTTAAACTATTTAAGTTATCGAAGGCTTTAAATAACTTGATAACTTACGATAACTTAAACTATTTAAGTTATTGTAAACTCACCGACGCATTTAACGAAAACCGTGAAAAACGTATTTCACGTTTTTCACGGTTTCATAAACGGTTTTATAAACATGAAATACAGTGAGAAACGTTTTACTAAGAAAAAAATTGGTGTCTTTGCAACTGTTTGAAAATCTATGTTGACGGCCAGAGATCGGCTCACAAGATTTAGGTGGTCTAAAGAGAAAATTGGGAGGTCGTTGGAGAAGTGGAAGCAAGTAATTTTTAATAATGAAAGTAACTTAGAAGTAATGAATAGAAAAAGCAAAATTATTTTTATAAGATTTAAATCGGAAGAGTATAGTAATCGCTTTGTTGAACCGAGGTTGCAAAGTGGCGGCAGCAGTGTTGGTATTTGGGGCTGCTTTAATTTTAACGGAGTAGGAATGTGTAACATTCATAAAGGTCGAATCAATCAACATACATATATAGAGACACTACAAACTGCATGGTTCTATCAGTGGACATGCTGGTTGATCAAAACAAATGGTGACAATTTCAACAGTTTTGTACCTACCCAGACAGGTTGTACAGTAAAAGCATGGATGAAAGAAAATAAAGTAGATTTAATGCCCTAGCCAGCTCGATCACTAGATTTATATTCAATCAAATTTATTTGGGCTTGGATGGTCAAATAATTAGTCAAGGTGCAAATACGATTCATAAATAGCCTAAAGCAAGAATTAGATACTATTTGGAGAAGAGTTCCAAACAAAATCTTTGAAATCGATGCAAAAAAGATGTGCTGCTTGCAAGAAAGCTCGTGGTGGATATTTTAAATACTAGCTTAGATGTTATTTTTGTTGCTTTAATTTTTTATCTATCGCAGTATTTTATTGGTATTTTTACATGTTATTATGTTTGGCATGTTATTTTGTTTGATAACGTTTTTATATACAATTTTATGTTTTAGTATGCCATCCGATATGCAAGATTTGTTTAAAAAAGGTTTTTCTTGCAAATAAAAAATAATTTAATCAATATCTTCTTTACTGTTTATTTTATGGTAGTTTAAATATGCTTTAAGCAACAAAGTTTTACTGCGCCTATTTTTGTTTGAAAGCACTATATAGCATGAAAAAGAGTATTGCTGCATCCATACATCATTGTTCAGCAAACAATGATTCTGAAGACCATCATAAATTTTACCATCGTACTATTGAATCTTGGTATAAGTACCAATTAGATAAACTAAACAATACTTCTAAATAACAAGACAGTATATCTTTACCAAAGTCTATAAGTAATTTGATTAAACCCAAATTTTCTTGGAAAGATCTTGGCTCAGACAATCTTTTAGAAAGATGTTTATATAGGGAGATGCAAAATATTAATGAGGTGTTTAACAGTACTATATTAACCCATGCTCCAATCTTTCACCAATCAAAATAATCAAATAGCGACGGGAAGAAGCGTGGCATAAACATTTCTTTTTTCTCTCCCACTTCACCCCAATGTAAACATTTTCTAAGGTACATTTCAAAACTAGGGCTGCTAGCGCACGCAGGGAAACAAAGCAATTTCTGCTAAATAGAGGGGAAGAAATTTAACTGTTACATTAAATAACAGTATTTAGGCACTACTCCTAATTAGAAATTTCAGGCTGTCCCACCACTCCCGCGTCCCACTTCTCCCCACTCTCCCCTAATACCTAACTAAAAGTTCGGAATAAGTAAATTTCTTTGAAAATTTTTTCTTCTAATATTAATGTATTAAAATTACTTAGTTCTAAATAAAAATTCATGGGTACCTTTTTTTAGTTTTTCTACTTTCACATTTGTTTCGTGTACATGCTTTAAGTAACGAAATTGGTACCGAAAACCGAGTTGTTTGATAGGGATTGGTACCAAATACTAAAATTTAGGTACCATGACAGCACTTAATTAAAGAGATAAAGTTTTATTATTAAACTAATTCTCATTATTAATACTAAAGATTTAGTAGTGGTTTTTCAAGATTTACTAAAGATATGTGAATGCATGATCATACAAATAATATCAGTAGAAGTCAAATTCTTTTAATTCTGATTTCAAATTATTAGGCAATAATTTTAACTAATTTCAGGGATAATTATTTATCAAACATACTTTTAGCATACAAACGCATAGAAATTATCTATAAAGATAGTCAGCTTGAATATTTTTCGCTATCTCAACTTCCCAGCGGTCTCCATTTTCTAACAGCTTTTCTTTATTGTAAAGCAGCTCTTCATGTGTTTCAGTTGAATACTCAAAGTTAGGACCCTAAAAACAGTATACTTAGCGTTAGAACCATAGAAACAATAACTTAGAATTTTTAAGTATTTAAAGTTTTTATAAATAAGAAAAAAATCATGCCTCAACAATTGCATCAACTGGACATGCTTCTTGGCAAAAACCGCAATAAATACACTTTGTCATATCGATATCATATCTTGTTGTTCGTCGACTACCATCGGGTCTGGGTTCAGCCTCTATTGTAATTGCCTATAAAGACACTTTAAATTATTAGGTAATCCCTGGGAACTAATCAAAAATATATATTATTTTGAAGCAGTATAAGAAAATTTAAGGTTATTTACAAAAATTCCTTTATATATAATTGTGTATAGTTTGGATGATTAAAAAATTTTCATTTTCAAATGGAAAGATGAAATTTCTAAACTGCAGCAACTCTTTATGGTTTTAGTTTATTTATTTCAATCATCAACCAAATCTTATTTCTATTATATCAAAAAACAGCATGGGAAGTACAACAATAGATTTAAAAACAAAAGATTGTGATTTCACAAAGGCTAATTTAATAAAGCCTTTTTACTACTTTTTTTTTTGGGAGCATCATTGACCATATTAAACCACAGTAAATCATAGCAGTATCGGTACAGTGGTAGAGAACTTGCTTCATAAAAGAGGTTCCAAGTTTGATCCCCATACCGTCCTAGGTAGTACCATGCTCAACTTGTTTCTCTGCACACTTGCCTTGTTCATAAAGGTCCGCGTTTCCGAATTAAAGAGTTGGGAGAGAGTTGTAACCCTTTCTAAACTCTATATTAGAAAAAAATAGCCTCCTCAACTGTAGAGGCCCTCTCAGCCTCGGGAAGGTGAAAAAAAAATTTTTAACATTAACTCATCTCTCCAAGGTTGATAAGACCACTTCAATTGAGGAGGCTCCGTTAATTTTGGTTACAACTCTCTCTCAAATCTATAACTCCAAAACATGAACCTTGATGAACAAGGCCACTGAAACAAGTTGAGCGTGGCACTACCAGGGATGTAGTGGGGATCGAAACTTTAAAAATATTTATGCAATTATCATCAAATAAATCAAATACCTCAAATACCTATTCTACTGTATAGAAAATACCATAATACCATTTTCTTTTCTTTTATCATAATATTTATAATAAAATTATTTTGTTTGTTTTTTTTATCATTTATTCTAAAAATTAATAAATTTTTGTGTATAATTAAAAGAACAAAAATTAATTAAAAATAATTTCTAATGTAAAAAAAAATTGTTATAATTAAAATAAGTCGAAATAAAATAAGGCAAAAAATAATTTAAATAAAATTACTGAGTATTCTTGACAATTTTACCTGAGCAGGACAAATAGCTTCACACAATTTACAAGCAATACATCTTTCTTCACCAGAAGGATATCTTCTTAATGCATGCTCACCACGAAAGCGAGGACTCAAAGGACCCTTTTCAAAAGGGTAATTAATTGTGGCTGGCTCTCGAAACACATAGCTTAAGGTCATTGCCAAACCTTTAAATAGAAAATCAAACCAAACTTTTTTAAATTGCAACATTTACTAAAAATAAGTTCTTATTTGATCTTTTTTTTTGCAGCTTAATTAAACATCTTATAAGTGTTTTTAATTTAGTGAGAGCCATGCACATTGAATCTGGTGTTCTCTTAGGTCATAAGCAAAAAAAAAATAATGAAATTTTAAATTTTATATTCAGCCAAATAGAGAACCCCTCTAAGATGCCTCCTTATAAATCTGTCTAAAAAAAAGTAATATAGCATTTTATTTAGTATTGTAGAATGTTATATTTAACCATTTATAGAGCCCATTTAACTTATGTACTAACTATATACTTTTTTTGGTCTTTTTTTGGTCTTAAACAAATCTTAAAAATAAGAAAACAACAAACCTCTTAACAAATCTGTCAAAAAAAGAATTGTAGCATTTCTATTGTTTATATGATGAAACTCGTTTGATGTTTCTTCAGGAAGAAGCGCAACATACTCTATGCAAGATTTAACGAAGTTACTTTAGTGAACATATTTAGCAAGTAAATAACAAATACAAACTTTAATAAAAACAAATTAGATTTTTTGGAGTTTTTTGACATATTATATAACATATTATATAACATATACCCTCTTCATATATGTAGTACCTGCAAAGTAACACTAAATGACCGTAATAGAGAAATTAAAAATTAAAAATTGTTAAAAAAAATTCAACTACGAAGATTTAAAAAACTAGAACAATATTGTTATGTATTGTTAAGAATAGTTTTGAAGAAAAGAAACTAGTATGTCATAACACCTTTTAAAGGAAAAGATATTTAAAAAGCTTAAAATCCAACATCTGCATAGTAGATAAATATACCATAAAACATAGAAACGAGGTCAGCGATTTTTTGCTGACCTTAAACACTTTTATTGCCATAAGCTGACCCTAATTTCAATGGCTATATATATATATATATATATATATATATATATATATATATATATATATATATATATATAGCCATATATATATAATGTATATATATATATATATATATATATATATATATATATATATATATATATATATATATATATATATATATATATACATGCAAACACCAGCCCTTAGAATTAGGGTCAGCATTAGACAATGCCGATCTAACTGCTGAGCTACAAGTGTTTAAGGTCAGCAAAAAATCGCTGACCTTGTTTCTATGTTTTATGGTAACCCCTTTGTATAAAATTTTTTTTTTTTGCCAACCTCTAAAAGATTGAGGTCAGCAAATTATTGCTGATCTCATTTTTCTTAATTCAGAGGGTTGCAAACACATGCATATATATTAGAATAATAATAAAATAATTCCAAATAAATTTGAAACATGACGCTTCATACTTTATGTGATCATTAGACGTTAGAAATGTTTCTAGCATCTGATGATCCCATAAAGCGTGAAACTGTGAGTTATGTTTCAAATTTAATTGTAGTTATTTTATTATTATTCTAATAAACATATTTGCTCTAGTTTTGTATTGAGCATAAAAAATCACTTTTATTATTACTATATATATATATGTATATATATATATATATATATATATATATATATATATATATATACATATATATATATATATATATATATATATATATATATATATATATATATATATATATATATATATATATATATATATATATATATATATATATATATATACAGTCTTTTCCGTTTGAGAAGCGATTTCATGCTCTTGCAGTTTTGCGCTCGCCCACATGCATGCCAATTTACGGCTGGAACTTTTTTAAGCGCTCACCAAAAAATTTCTATAGTGTTTTTAAATTGCAACAAATCTTTTTCTAAATCAAATTCTAATTAAAAAGGTACAAAAAACAAATATTTTTTAAAATCACGCACACCAGACAAATATTTACTATATATTTATTATATATATATATATATATACATACATACATACATACATACATACATACATACATACATACATAATTATATACACTCTTGCTTGGTCATTTTTAATTTTTCCCATAAAATTTCTAGTTTATTTTTTTTTTTCTTTTTCTATTATTTTAAAGACCGGAAAAAGTTTTTTTTTAAAGCCTTTTTTTATTTATTTGATAAACTGCCTACACCAACTGAACCCTTAATCGATGTAGCCGCACTTCCTTGTAACAGCAGGCTATAAGATAGTCGATCTACCAACACTCCTTTTAGGGTTTCCAATCGGTTTTAACCGATAACCAAAAACCATGGTTTTTTTTCAAAACCGATATAAATGAAAACTGTCAGTTTTCAAAAAGGGGTTTGACCGTTTTTTTATATGTCTTTGAAAGTTTCTATATTATAGAAAGGTATAAAAATCAAATTTGTAAGTAATTAATTTTTTATTTTATTATTTAGATTGTATTTTGCTAGAAAGATTAACATGCCTTTTCATTTTCAAAATTATTCAAGTATTCTAAAAAAATGTTCAAATATCAAATAAAACAGGCAAATATATTAGAATACAAAGCATTCAAATACACATATAGGATGGTCTATTCTTTTTATTAAAGATTTTTATTCCTTAAAAAAACATAAGGATATTTTAAGTGCATTTTTTGTTCAACAAAATATTAATGTATAGGTATGTAATAAAAATAATTTACAATAGTATTTCCATCAATTATTTAATTTTTTTAAAATATATTTATCTTCCAGATAAATCATGCCATCAGTTTGGAAATTTGCTGTCCGGCATAAAATTCTAAATTCAAGAGATGTTGAAGGCATCTGTAATAGATGCGGTTCTGTTGTAACATCAACTCCAGTGGATCCACAACTGCTTTGCGGAATCATACTTTGAGCCATGGAATTACTATCAATAGTCCTTCGACTGGAGAATAAAGCAGCAGCTCAAATCCACCACCACAAAAATAATTAAAACCATGGACAGTTATTAACAAAAAACGAGCTTTAAAGAAAATTGTAGCTAATCTAGCTACAGATGGTGCTTTGATTGATAAAACGATGTCAACCTATAAAACTGGCCTTATTAGGATTTATGGTTCCTATACAGCTGAAAGTTTAATACAAAATAATTAGGATCATTTGAATTCATTTGGTCTCTGTATAAAAAGAGATGTAGTAGGTTCTACTCAAGATGGTGCAGCAATCAACAAGAAGCTCACACAATTAACAGACATTGTTGATCAGTTTTGCTTTAATCATGCAATTTATCTTGGTGTATGCATAAATCATCTTAGTCATATTTTAAAAATCCAGAAAATTTGTTTTACCTTACTTTCTTTTTAATTTTGCTAAGTTGTTTTTAATTATTTTTGACATTTTCATAATTTTTCTATTAGTGATGAGTGAAAAAGCTTAATATATATATATATATATATATATATATATATATATATATATATATATATATATATATATATATATATATATATATATATTACAAAAACATGTACCTCAACTTGCATGTATTGAAAACATTTTCAATATTTGGAAAAACTAAAAGTTGAAAAAAATATTTGGAATTCCGATAATATCTGTAAAAAGATAATCCCTGTGTATGTGACAAGTTACACAAGAAAAATAAAGACGCAAACGTACTAATTTCCAAGGAATTGGACAGTGATTCAGAAGAGAATGAACATGGAATTTATGATGATAATTTTAGTTTTGAATTAGTAAAGAATGAGATGTTGGCTACTCTGAAATTTTGATGAATGCACAAAAAGTAGTGAAACTCATAAAAATCTCATCAGTTCCTAATCAAAGTTCTAAGAAAAAAGTTACTGAGGAATTTGGTAAAGAAATCGAATTGCATCAGAATATTCACTATCATTGGAATTCACTTATTTCAATGACTGTGTCTTAGTTAAAAACTCAGAAATGTTTATTCCAGACATTTACTGAATTAAATGCTCTTGATGTAATCAACAAGCTGGATTTTAAGCCATTAGCTTCATTATATGTCACTTTAGAACCAGCAAATCTAGCTGTTCTTGAATTCATGCATCAATCGCATCTTTATTTCATTCAAATTTAAAAAGTGTGTTGATGAAAGAATTAACGGAAATATTATGCAATTAAGGTGCCTAAAGATCCTTTCGTTGCTCTATTAAAAAATACTTCCAATTTTGCTGGAAAACTTGCATTTAGGCTTTTTGGATTTACTTTTAATGATGAGGAACCACTACTAGCTAATACACCATGTACAACATCGGAAAATTTACCTGTTGGATAAATTAAATGCACTTCTTAATAATGATAGCATCACACACTTGTCTAAATCTACTGATCAAATCAAATGGTTCAAGCAAGAGTTTTTGTTGTAACAAAGACGGGCAAAAGAACAGAAAATCTTGAAAAAATTTACAATGTGATTTTCTCTATAAAGCCCACATCAACAGATGTCAAACACATTTTTTCGAGCTAGACTAACTTTCTGCACAAAAATCATGATTATCTGATGAATTGTTAAAATCTTCAGTTTTCTTAACATTTTTTTACAATAAAAATAAGTCATTATAAGTTTTATTTCGAAATATAAACACAATGTTAGAGCACTTTTTTATAAATAATGCAAGATAAACTTACATAAGTTTTATTATTGAACAAGTAAAATCGAAAAGCACGGTTGATCGCAGGTAATATATATATATATATATATATATATATATATATATATATATATATATATATATATATATATATATATATATATATATAATACATATATAATATATATAATATATATATATAATATATATATATATATATAATATATATATAATATATATATATATAAAATATATATATATATATATATATATATATATATATATATATATATATATATATATATGTATATATTCAACTGTAAATAATGAACAAAAAAAAGTAATAATATAATATACATCTTTTGAATATTATATTGACAAAAGTTTGACCACATTTTGTTGACATTTATTTAAATAACAAGATTGTTTTTCCTAGCCAAAACCGATGCGGCACTTCTTATATGCACTACCTATTTTAACAAAGTGGCAAATAAAAGCTATAAGTGGTGTATGAATGGTCCATGTAGCAGAAAAAACTAATTTCAAAGGAGTGGTGTAACATTTATACAGGTTACATTAAAGGTGTGTGTAACATACAGATCAAATTAATCAACAAACCTATAAAGAAATGCTAGAGAACTCATGTTTTCATCCACAGACATGGTGGTTGATCAATACAAATGGTGGCAGTTTCCACAAGAGGGTCTCTGCCCATACAAATTGCTATGACCAATTTGATCATCAGATTTGAATGAAGGTCAGAATAAAATCCATAAATAGCCTAAAGCAAGACATAGATATTATTTCGAGAAGAGTTCCAATCAAAACCTGCAACAATCTTGTTAAATCAAGGTAAAAAGTTGTGTAACTTGCAGAAAAGCATTTAAGGATATTTTAAATAGTAGTTCAGATCTTTTAGTTTAATCTTAACTTGTTTTTATTAAAAATCTTAACTTGTTTTCATTAAAAATCTTAACTTGTTTTTATTAAATATAAGGCACTAGTAAATAAAATTCAACCTTTTATTTAACAAAAAATTATGAATTTGAAATTGCCTTTTATTTAATAAGAAATTATTAATTAAAAAAACTATTTTTAAAATATTTGATTAATAGTTTAATTAAAAGATAAACTGCTTAAAATAGAGGTTTGTTTTATTACAAAAAATGTAATGAAAAAGTGTTTGGCTTGAATCCGTTTAATAGCTATAAAAAAAAATTAAAGTGCAAAAAATTACATCAATGAGGGTGCTATTTTAATGTCTAATAGATTTAGAATTTAATGGCATATTTATACCAGAGTTTTATCAAAAAGTAGGTATTGCTTGAGTATTGTTAGAAATCTATTAATAATAATCTTTTTAATAAAGTTTATATATAAATTAAAAAAAAAATTGAAAAATTTAGAACTTTTGAGTAAATTTTAGTTTTAAGTCACAAAAGGTAAAAAAATGAAATTAAAATAAAAAATAGCAGTTACTATTGATAAATAAAATAGGAATAAAGCAACGTTATAAAACTTACTATATGGACTAGCTCCACTTTGGTGATTTATAGGTTGCCCAGCCTGGGCAATAGTCCTTACGAATGGTTTAGCTTTTAACAACAAAGACGATCGTAGCAAGGAAGAAAAGTTCATCATTAATTTTTGTAAATATATTCTTATTTATAAATGCTATTATAAAAATAACCTTTTAGGTATTGCAAAAAGTTGTATAGTAAAATTTTGTTTGTTATCCAGTTTAGACACAAACTAACGCTTAAAACATGTTTTGAAATTTAAATAAGTATTTGTGGCTGGTCTGCAGCTAAGCTGCAGTCCAACAAGAGAAATTGTTTTTAAAGAATCGTCTTAATGCATCATTAAATTTGAAACTTAAGCACTATTGAAATTTTCCCTCTCATTTTTTATGATCAAGGGAGACAATATTATGCTAATTCGGAATAATGTAAAAATAATGGTCTGTATATCTAAGAAAAGTAATTTAACGTTAAATTTAAAAAATTACACAAAAAACGCAACAACTCGCCATTTTTAAAAATATATACTTTAAAATATTGTCTTTTTCTTAAATTACGCAACCCCGGTTCATTTTATCAAAACAGCATTTTTATTAAACATTATAAACAACAAAAACACAAGTATTTCGAAATTTTCTATAAAATAAACATTTTTGAATATAATTTATAACATTTTTTTAAAACATATTTTAATTTTATTAGGCATCATTACTTACATTAACTTGAAATAAATAACTAAAATTGGGACATTCTTAAAAAAATGTACATTAAAAGTGGGAACTTTTTTAAAGTGATGCACAGTAGGCCAGAATTTACTTTTTAATGGACAAAATTAATAACTAATTAAATATTAGGTCTTTATTTACTAAATTTGGCATGAGTACTAACATCAGGTGTGCGCTTCTTATAAAAATGATAATTTTACATTTAGTTGCTTTATTTACTTAATTTTGCATAGGAACAACCAGTTTTTGGTAGAATTAGATTTATTATGTGTTATATATACACTATATTTAGTATCTGCACTAATATGAGGTTTGCACTTCTTATGAAAGTGATAATTTTATATTTGGTTGCTATGAATTCTAATTTTGAATAATTTTTTATGAGTGCTATTTACAATTAGTTTGTGCATTAAGATGAGGTTTGGCTTCTTATGAGAGAGATATTTTCATATAATATGGAAGCTATTGATACTTAGTTTTATGGATACCTAATTTTGAATTGTTGCAACTTGTATTAATTATTACAGATTTTAAAAGTGCTACATTCACTCATTTTGGCAGGATTACCAATACGAGGTCGCACTTTATATAAAAGTGATCATTTTTTTAAATTTAATTGTTATGGATACCTATAATTTTAAATACATCAACAGTTTATAAGACATACATGCATTCATAAAATAAGAGACTATATTTTGGGTCAATCGACAGTCGGAGCCTGAAGCCATTCTCTAACTCCATCTAAGAGTTGAGATTTTAAACTTTAATAATTTGACCGTCTCATGCTGCTGATTATTGGATCTGATGAGCACAACAGCCGGCATTACACATAATAGTTTTTTTTTATTGTAATTTTTGTATTGTATTTTTTGTAAGTGACACTGCGTCGGCATTAGCATAAGCTATTCCATCAGCTTTAAGAAGTCTTCTTTCAAACAAGAGAAAAGCCTTAGATGGAAGTGTGAACAAATCTTGTTGCTCAACGTTGATTCTTATTTCTCCAGCACTATTTAGATTTTTAAGAGCCACTGGCTCATATTCATGGAATTCAAGTCTTTCAATTCCTTCATCCACATTGGGATGACTGTAAAATTTAATACTTCAGAAGTTGCCATTTAGTTTTTTTATATACAATATTTTTATTGCAAACTAATAATTGTATACAAATTACGCAAGTCTAAGACCGCATTCTTTTTTTTGCAGTTTTTTCTAAATTGTTAGCAGCCAACTGTTCAACATAGTTGATGAAACTCTTGTTACTTTTGACGCTGCTGCTTGTTTAAATAAATTTTTTACACTGTCGAGTATACCACTTCCTCCAACAACATTTTTTTACATATCTCTTATCATGAACAATTAGCATTTTTTATGTACTATATATTTTTTTTATATGCAATGAGATGTAATTATAAATTATTTTGTATCGATTTATACTATGCACTATTTATAACACCTTGTCGTAATAATTTATCACAAATTGCAACAGCTTCATTTCTTGATCCAGCATTACCTGCTTTCCATGCTGCTATACGTAATTCAACCGTTTAAATTAGTGCATTAGGGTCGCTAGGAAGAATTAAAGTTGGTAATCCTGTTCCTTGAATCACGCTTCTCATTTTTCTTTATATCTCTCCAAATGGGGCCTATTATTTCTCTGTTTTTTCCACTCCTGGATGACCTTGGTTTGTATGGATTTTCAGTAGTAATTGCATCTGTTTGTATTAATATATTTTTATAATTTTTAAGATCATCTTCAGTATATAAGTTTTTATCAGGATTAAACTTTGTTATCAACTCCAAAAGACCAGGAGTACCATAATATGTTTTACTATCAATAGTTATATCATCATCATTAATCAAATCAATATTATTTTTTTAATTAATATTGGTTTTTTTCCAATGTATAACTTGTCATCTGTTGCAATTTTTCCGAGCCTCAAGGTCTTAGTTTCATCATAAGAAGGCATTTATAGTTCTTTATACATGCTCAGCTATTATTTCAGGATACGTATTTGAAAAAGTGAGTGCAAATTTATTAGCTTGATCGTGCAATTTAGATATGTTTTCTTTTATTGCAGCTTGACTATCAATTAATGGTTTGTACTATTTTGTCAAGTCTAACTGTAAATTAACTTCAATCATCTTTTCATATAAATTATTTTGCTGTATTCTTTTTTTACTACCTAAAATTTCTTTAACAATATGATCAGCTTTTTCAGGATCTTCAATTTTTTAAAATGACATTTTGCTTTTTTATAAAAAAAGATAAAAAACACAACATAACGATTTATGTTGTGTTTTACGTTTTATTTTAATAAATTATTTTGTGTTTTTACGTTTACATTTTTACTAAATCTACTCTGGAGTATATTAATTGCCTCATCTCTTCCTTGTTCAATTAATGATTCCTTAGTTTGTTCATCAATTTCAGTTTTTGTTTTTTTTTCTAATTTGTTCAAGCATTACTTGAAATTTTTCAAGTTCACCAAGTATTAATTCATATTCATTGTCATTTATATGTCTATCTACTAAAGCTTTAGATTAGTTTTGAATCAGCAAGAATCTTAATCTTTTCATGCTTTTCTGCTTTTAAATTCAATTTTTTATTAATTTGTCCACCATTGATAACACATCTGCTGATATCATTGATAACACATCTGCTCCTAATGCTATACCCTCATTGATTTTGTTTAGACGATATATATGTCCACTAATTACCTGATTTTCAGTAGGCGCATCTGGAAGAGTTGAGTATATTTTATGATATTCCATTTTTAATAAGGGAAAAAAAAAAATTTACAATAAATTAGCAAAACATAAACTTTCTCCTTTTTTAATTAATACATCAGAAACAGAATTATTTACAACATTTACAACAATATCATCAACAGACTCTGATATTACGGAACCTTGTAAACTTAACATTTTTAATTCAAGTTCTTGTTTTAGTGAAACCAACGCAACACTTTTATTAATTGATACACCAAACTTTAAAAGAATATTTTGATGTGATAAATATTTTATTGTAATTTCATGTTGTGCAAATTTCTCATATCTATTCTCATTTATTAATACTGAAGGGTGTTCTAAATTTTTGTGTGGCTTCAAAAGTGTTTGCGGAATTTCTTTCATAACTCTTTTATATTTGTTTATAAACTTATGCATTGGCGGATTATTTCTTGACATTTTATATATTGGAAAAAAAAATTTCAAAAATAAGAGAATCATATTCAAAAATGGAATGTTAGCAAATGGTGAATTTGGTCCTAATAATATACCAGAGCCTGCTGATGTATATCCATTCCCACTACGTAAGTACATTCACCTACAGAACCTCCTTTACTCCATGGTCTCAAATATAAACCAGATCCTGCAGCTGTCATTTTAACTCCTTGTCCATTCTTTTTCAAGTACACATTACCCCTTCCAGCAATTTTATCAACCATAGCTGATAAAGCTGCTGAATCTACTCCTATTAATAACCCTGTTGCAAGTGCTGGAGTAACGCTTGATAATAAAAATCTTCCAGCTGTACCAAGTAAAGGTAAGAGTGCACCAATTAACCCTCCTTCTATTTTAGAATTGTAAGCTAGTTGTGCTTTACTTAAATTAATTATTACACCAGTACCTTTTTCATATGCTCATATTTTCATATAATTCTATTCAATTGTGTATTTGTTACAGCTAATACATGTTCACCATTAACATCTGAATGTGATAATTTAATACTAGCTCCATAACCATCTTCAATTGCTTTTTTAAGTTTTTTTAATTGCCACCGCGAAATATTTACTTTAATATTAGTATATTTACTCATTTTATATTATCTGTAAAATAAATTATGTAAAATAAACTACTCATTTTATATATTATATGTATCATAAAAACTACTTTTTTTCTCTTATACGAAATGTAATAGTTAATTCTTCTCCCCGTAAATTCAAAGGATTCCCATTTTGATCAAGCAATTTATTTTTCATTTTTGAAATTGTTTTTAGTGTTACTGGTAAATAAGTTTAACGGCTCTTGAATAATTTTAAATCTAGGACCTACAGTTGGGAAAAATGAATATATAACGTTTTCTGTTCCTCCATTTATATATGATTCTATTATATCACTTGCAACACGTATACTATTAACACTTAATATGTTTGCTATATTAGTTGATTCATGGTAACCTGATAAATTTATTCTACTGTTAAAACCAAAAACAAAATAACTGAATTTGAAGTTGTAAAACTGACGTTATAACCAGATGCGGTATTTAAAACTAATCTTAATGTATTATTATTTCCTTTAATACCTGCAACTCCCGCGCTTATATAACCGTTTTCTAACATAATCAATTGAATATATTCATTTATATAAGTATCTCATAACACCCTTCTGGAATGTTTATGTCATACCAAGTTGCTCAATTATCTGTGCTATATCTAAATTGTTGTTTGAAGAATCAATATTAGGAAAACTGTAATATGTCTCTTAACTAACTAGAGCCATTTCATATTCTTTATCTTGTCTAAGTTGAATAATAGAAGCAAACTTAGTTATTATGTTATTGCTATTTCCACTTGATGATAAATAGAAAGACATTTTGTTTTTTTATCTATACAAGATATAATTTTAAAATTCACAAGTTGTTATAGAAAAGTTATCTAATCCACTTCTATATCTTCTATAATCTCTTTTAGAAGATCTGTTTTAGATAGATCTATAATAACAATAATATATTAGATAGCAATAACAATAATATAATAAATAGATCTATAATAACAAATCCATGAGGTTCTGACCAGGCATCCTGACAAAATCTTATAAACTCGTCTTTTTTCATATTACTTGAAACATGATCTTTATAAATATAATTTAAGTTCTTTGAATCTTTTGGAAATAAGAAAATAAAATTTGTATTTTCTCTTATAGTTTGTCTAGGTGACATAAAATAATTTTGCGCAAGGTAAAAACAATCTACATTACTATGCCTTCCTCTTATATAATATTTTTCACACTTATTTTACTTTGTTAATTGTAAATCATCAAATATCATCAAATTATTTTTATGAACATAAAGATCTTCAGGATCTGGTACATCCTCAGCTGTTTTAAAAAACTTACACTCCATATCTGTTTTCTCATATAAACTTTTTGAAATGTCTTCAATTATAAACTCAGGGTTCACATTTAATTTTTCTATTTTGTCTTGTAACTTAAATAGTTCAATTACTTTTTGTAATTTTTTTTTCAAAAGATCGTTTTAATATTTTGTATTCTAGTTGAAAAAGAGATTTTCCAAAAACTTGTAAATTATTATAGTCTAACCAACCAGGTCGTAAAAGTAAATTTAATAATAAAGTAGTTTTTCCACAACCTGACTTTCCAACAATAATTCCTCTTATACTTTTTGGTAACAACTTATTATTATTGCTCTAATTGTTATTTACATTCCATGATAAATCTATAATATCCATTTTTTTATTTACTCTATATAAAAAAATGTACTGTATTAAATGCAAAAACTAAACAAATACACTAAACTTGATAGGCGTCGTGAGTAAAAACAAAAGAAATATGTCACGTGGAACTTGCGCTATTTGTGGAAAAACAAAAACTAAATTCGTATCAGCAAAAGTAGGAGGTGATTTAGGTGAAATGCATTTACTCGGTATGAACTTTACAGGTCCTGGTACTAATTTAGATAGAAGATTAACTTCTACTGACGCATATAAAGAATGGAGTAAACCTGTAGATAGAGTTGATAATGCAGCTTACCATCATGATCTTGCGTATAAATATTTTCAAGATACTGCAAGAAGAAATCAAGCTGATAAAATTATGCTCGAAGAAATGGGTTCTATAAGAAATTCAACAATACGTGAAAGAATTAAACGTGGTATTATAAAACCAATTATATCAGCTAAAACAAAGTTTGGATTAGGTGTTTAAAAAAGCTACCAACGATCTGTAAAAAAGACGAGGATAAAGAATTAAAATGGACTGACAAACTTGCAAACAATCTTCATAGACCAGTTGTAAAGCATTTCAGAAAAAGAAAAGTTATTGTAAATGGAATCGATGAAATATGGGCTGTTGGTTTAGTCGACATGCAATCATTCTCTGAATTCAATGACAGTATAAAATACTTATTAATGGTGATAGATGTTTTTTCAAAGTACGGATGGATTGTTCCATTGAAAAGTAAAACTAGAGTTGATGTTGCTAATGCTTTAAATAAAATCTTTAAAGAAAGAATGTGGAAAAAAAATGTGGGTGGATAAAGGTTTAGAATTTTATAATAAGCACGTTAAAGCGCTAGGTGTTCAGTTATATTCAACTGAAAATGAAGAAAAAAGTTGTGTAGTTGAACGTTGGAATAGAACAATAAAAGGGAAAATGTTTAAGTACTTTTTAGCTAATTATACTCGAAAATATATCGACGTTTTAGGTGAAATGGTATATAAATACAACAACACAAGACATTCTTCAATTAAAATGACACCAACTGAAGCTAGCGTTATAAAGAATGAAAACAATATTTGGTTAAATCTAAATGCATTATCAGAATCCGTAAAACCAAAGTTTTCAATTGGTGATAGAGTTAAGATAACTAAAAAGAAGGTAACGTTTGAAAAAGGATATACACCGAAATAGACTGTGTAACAGATTCAGTTCACAGATCTGCCGACATATAAAGTAACTGACGATAATGGTAAAAAAATACAAGGTACTTTTTATGAACAAGAACTGCAAAAAACTAATCAAAAAATATTTAGAATTGAAAAAGTTATTTGTAAACTCAAAAGCAAATTATTAGTAAAGTGGTATGGGTATCCTGATACGTTCAACTCATGGGTTGACAATAAAGAATTGATATGTCTATAAATTATACTCAACCTATGCTTAGTGCTGCTAATGGAAGAAGATTAGTGGCTACATTAAACTCTGGGGATGAACAAATTGAACAATTTGGAAGTTTTTATGTTTTAATAGGACAATTTTACTATTATGCGTAGCAATATTACATTTATGCTTAGGCTATATGAGTCACCTAGAATAACAAGTTAACCAAAAAAATTATAAAATTAATTTTATACTTTTGAAATTTTTATTATTTCTCTTTTTATTATTGGCTCAGAAATTATGGATAGTATGATGGATGAAAAAAGATAAGAGATTATGGATGGGAA
This sequence comes from Hydra vulgaris, assembly GCF_038396675.1. NCBI lineage: Eukaryota > Metazoa > Cnidaria > Hydrozoa > Anthoathecata > Hydridae > Hydra > Hydra vulgaris. The sequence goes on from NC_088929.1 coordinate 35,843,689, forward strand.
TATGGATGAAAAAAGATATGAGATTATGGATGGGAATATGGATGAAAAAAGATATGAGATTATGGATGGGAATATGGATGAAAAAAGATATGAGATTATGGATGGGAATATGGATATGATATGAGATTGAGGTCAGTGCAATGTTTGAAATAAATTTAGGCCCAGAATCGCCATTTTCTACTACTGGTCAAACTGACATCTTTGATACGTCAAACTTATCTTTTCGCAAGGTTGAAGCAGTCATGAGCTCAACACATTAAAAATACACTAATATTAAAAACAAAGACGTGACCGGATATAGAATTATTTGTTGTTCGATTTTGTCTGATGTTACTAACGTTTTAAGCTGCCAAACTTGTCTCCAAACAACTTTAGTATTATTTGAAAACAAAAGCAAAAAGCAAGGACTTGCTTGTGAGCTTTCTATTGTTTGTTCAAAATGTAAATAATAAAAAATGACTTTTATACTACTAAATTAATTTGCACTGTTTCAGTTGCCTGCCCCCTGTTTCAGTTGCCCCTATCATTTTATGATTGATTTCGATAGAGAATTTCATGCTGATTAAGAATCGTATAAATACATTGACCTGCAAATTTGAGGAAAGCACTCTAACTTGATGTTGAAGTTTAAAAATTTACACTAAAAATGCTATTAATCGCCATTTTCTTCATACTCGAATATGATTAGATTCCTTTTCTAAGTTAACAGAAAAACGGCCCGGTTTTTATTAACACTTCAAAGAAAAACTATTTAAAGCAAAGCCCATTAGTTTCTAATTGATCCTGATCCAAACCCTAACTCTGACCCTAACCATGTACATTTAATTGCACCAATCTCCAAATATATCTCAATGTTATATAAAGTTAAACCATTTCTTAATTTCTTATTTCACTCTTACTTCACCGAAATTACTCATAAATACCCCACAAAGTTTTTGGCTAATAATTTTGTTGTTCCAAGATTTTATTTAAAACTCAGTTCATTTCAAATTCAATACCGTGGACCATATATATGTAAAAGTTTTTTGAAAAATGTTATTAAAAATAAAACTCTTCTAAACTTCTCCCCAGAACAATTTGAAAATTGAATTTAAACGATTTCTATTAGAAAATAACTTCCATCTTAAAAAATTGTTTTAAAGCTAGTACCTAAAATAATTAAAATAAAAAAAGTCATCATTACTCACTTAATTTTATTTTGATTTGTTTCTTATTTTTTTCTGATAAAAATGAAAAAATAAATAGCTAAAAGAAAATATATATATCTAATTATATGGTTTACTATTTGTAATATATTGTGTTTTATTATATAATTTTCCATATGTCAATGTTTAACTTTTAATTTTTAATTTGTTTCATAAACTTAAGGCGACAATGTAAACGGTGCTCGGCGATTAGACAATATGCGTCTTCTTCTTGCTCCGGCCATTTATTATATATATACGATCTTTCTTATTGTAAATTTTATTAAACGGTAAAGTAAATCTTTATTTGTCAGTCGATATATGTGCATCTAAAAAGCTGTCTCAAAGATTTTTTATTTAAAAAGTATGTATACTAATTAAAATATTTAACTAAATTTTAATAAACTTCTATAATGACGACAACAAAAACCGGGTTGCTGTCTTTAGTGTTTGTTTGTTTTTGTATTCTTGTGTATTGTTCAGCGGGCATTGTAGTAAATACTTCGTATTGTGATATGTTTTTAGTGCGTTGTTTGCATTCGTGTTGTTTTTGTTTTTTTTGTTTTTTTTGTTTTTTTTGTATCAATTATTTTGCATTTATATTAATTGGTATGTATTAGTTTGTACTAACTGGTATGTATTTTTAGTTTTCTATTAATTGGGGGCTGTCCATTGGTTACGTCAACAAAATAGGGGAGGGGTTATGGAAATTTTTGACAATTTTTGACAAGGAGAAGGGGGAGGTCAAAAAAAATTGACGTCAACAACGTTATGTTTTAAATAAATTTAATTACTTCGTTACTAGTCATGCATACTTACTTAGTTACTAATCATGCATACTGGTCAAGAAAAAAGGTATTAAAACGAGACTTTTACATACCAAGATCAGACGGCCTGCTACTTGCAATCGAAGTTGCTCTGTTAGAGAGAGATCTTGGAGTTCTTATTTCAAATAATCTTAGTTCAAGTTTATGCGTGGATTTGAAGAAATAAACTTTCATGTATTATTCAATCGTCCTTCGTCGTCAAAGTATACTTGCTTAGTCATAATTAAAGACTTGCACAGCAAAGAGTACTCAATTGCATGCCAAGAGAGAAACTCTTCACGAAACGTGTTGTGCTGCAGTGGAATACCCTGCCGCAAATAGTAATTGACGCGACTTCCACAAACATTTTTAAAAATCGACTAGATGAACATTTAAATTAGTTAAAAGAGAATTTTTAAACGATAACTGGAAATAAATTTTCTCCATGTGTTTCCAGTATTCTTTTATGTTCTTAAAGTGTGGTACTTGTGTCGCAAGTATCGTAAGACTCTTAGTATAGAAGTGCCTGATGCAGCACATCTTTGTTGGTAACTTAAACATAGCGAACATTTATGATTTTTATGACTATAGATTTATTACAGATTGCTGTAAATATTTTAAGTTATTGACCACTAAAATTAACTAAACTAAATATAAAAAAAGAAAGTTAGGCATCATTTGTAGCCTTGTGTTACATACTAAGCCAACCTTTAGTATTTTAATGACATTTTCTGTATTCTACTTTTTTAAACCGTGCTGTGCTTTAAAAATACCTGACACATACAGTACTAAATGAGCACACGCAAGTTGTTTACTTGTAACACTACTATTTTTTTTAAAGTTTGTGTTTGTTGGCCTGATGTAAAATCAAATAAAGATTTATGTAAGTACATAATCTACATTATATTATTTAAATGTTTATACCTGAATCGGCAACTTGCTGCTCGCAAGCAGGTTGCCGATCCTTGTATAAACATTTAATGCGAAAAGTTCAATGTTATAATGCGACTCTCCAACTCTATGCACAAATACTATCAGGCAATCAAAAAAGTTCGTGCAATTATCCTAATTGCCTATTTCTAAGAAATGTATTAAGAAAACTGGTTGTGGTGGGGGGATGATTTTGTATATAAATTAAAGCTTGTTTTAAGGAGAATCAATCAGTGTGTTTCATAAGTTTTATTAATGCGTTTTAAATTTAAAAGTCTTAAGTAGAGTATGGCTGTGTCAGATGCGATAATTCGCGCCTGTTTACTTTATGAGTTCAAACTTGGAACCAAAGCTGCAGAAGCTTGTCGTTAGATATGAGCTGCTATTGGGGAAGGTACCATATCAGAACGGACGGGTCAAAAGTGGTTTAAAAAATTTTCTTCTGGAAATGAAAACCTTGAAGATGAACCAAGATCTGGAAGACCATCCATCGTAAAAAACAAGGATATCAAGCTGGCAATCAAGCAGGACTCCAGTCAAACATGTCAGGACCTTGCCTTAAGATTCAATGTAAGTGATGAAACTATTCGTTTACATTTGCACCAACTTGGAAAACGTTGGAACTTGACCAAATGGGTACCTGATGAGTTGAGTGAAACAAACAAGCTACAGCGCTTAACCATTTGTTCTTCATTGCTTTCCCGCCAAAATTTAGTGCCATTTTTTGAACGGATGTTGACGTGCGACGAAAAATGGATTATGTACTGCAACAAAAAGCGAACTTATCATTGGCTAGCCAGTAACGATCCAGTACCGATGACTCCTAAACCAAGCATTCACCAACAAAAGGTTTTACTGTGTGCAAGGTGAACTACAGCAGATATCGTTCACT
>NC_088929.1:35852500-35872500 GCF_038396675.1 Hydra vulgaris
TCAAAATACTATTTTTAAATTATTATGAAAGTACATATTAATGTCAAAGTATGAAGATTAAGCTTTTAAGAGTCGTTTTTTATAGGAATAAGGCAACTTGAAATCAGCAACTTGAAATAGTTGAGTTATTGGATTTTCTAGTTGAGTTATTGGATTTAAGAAATATCTTAAAATCATTTCATTAAAAAAACCTGAAAATTTGAGACCATAATTCAAAGCGGTTTAAAAGATACTGCGATTTGAAGTTTCATAAAACGTTGACTTGATCATTTTTTAAATGCTCCGATGTAGCATCTTCATGCAGTTAAAAAAGTTGTTTGAAATGAGAAGAAGTGCTGAATTTGTTCTAAACGAATATAATACCAAGCTTTACACATTAAGGAAAAAATATGATTTTTTAAAATATCTGCAGCATACTTTTTCCCGTTACCCAAAACTACCCCAGGAGTGTTCAATAACGCAAATTCTTTAAGTACTGTTGAGCACCAAGTCTCTGTTTAATCTAGGCTTTTATTAGTATGTTATAAGTTTTTAAGAAAGAAAAACTAGTTTTTTTACTGCAAATACAGTCGAACTGATTTAAAACTCAATCTTAGTCTAAAAATCACGTCTCAGAACCTCACCTGCTTTAAAAACGATAAAATCTATGCAAGCTTTGAGAAGCAAAATAGCAATAAGCCAACAAGCTATTGAATTAAAGATTTTTTAAAATGTTTTATACACCTATATACTTTCAATAAATTAAAAGACTTCATTGGGTGGTTTTGCTTAAATGAAGATATCTTTAATTTTCAAAAAATTCAAAAAAGACTTTGATGGTAAAAAAACAACAATGAAAACACTATGAAATCTACAAATGAATCTATAATAAAAATATTAGTTTGTTTTCTCCAGCATTTGTTTATCACTTTCACGTCGTCTATGCTAAAAACAAAATGCTCCATAAGTCCTTAGTCAGGAATGTTTAATATCTTGTGAATGTTACACCTGTCTTCAAGAAATTCTTGTTTGGGGTATGGCCAATAAAAAGTTTTATCCAATATAACCATGAGGTTAACAAGCACATTTTCATCATCTAGTATTGTTGTTATTTGGCAAACAGAGTGATTTGTTTGATTTTCAAAACTCTTTGCTACAATCACAAACTGCCAAATGCTAACTGCCTAAAAAACTAAATAACTAACTGCCTAACAAACCAAATAATGTAAATAAACGGTTACATTATTTAGTTTTTTTAACATTGGCTAAAATCTCGTTAACCATATTTTCAATGCCATCTGCAAATACGTTTCCTACTAATTCTTTTGTAAAGTCCTCATTAGCTTTGACTTGTTAAGGTTTTTTAAGTAAACCTTGATGGTATTTTTTAGACATTCTGCTAAAGAGAGAATTTGCTGCTGACTAAGGTATTGAGTAATACTAAACGATTTGACATCTTTTTTATCTTTCATTGTCTTCATTTTGAAGAGAACTTTTTCTGGTGCTGTTTTTTGTCCTGTTAAATCTCCAGCTATGAACTCTTCATATAAGAAATCTTTCTGATGGGTTGTAAATCTTGTATGCTTACGTCTATGTATAGCCCATCCTGTAACATCAATATTGCGCTCAAATTTAAATTTACTTTCAGTAGCTATCGCTTCGGCATCAATTATTTTTACACTTTGAGAGAATTGGAATTGGAAGAACAAATAAGCAAATTAGCATGATGTAATAAAATTGAATCCATTGATTTAGGTTTAATTTGGGTGCTGTGTGCATTTTCATTCTGATGGTTTCAAAGGTCAGCTTCAGAATCAAAAAACATAAGACACGACGACTCACTGCAATAGACACCAGTGTTAAGAGATCTATCTTTTTGTTTCTTTTAATTTCTACTTGCTCTAAATATTTTTCCACCATCAAAAGGTTTTATCTCTGTTAAACCAGAAACAAAATCTAATCCTGAAAACTGAACTGTTCTACCTTTACCACAATTAAAGTGTTGCTAAAGCGTCATTCCATTATTGTTATATGAAATTGATATATGCATTAATGTATCTCTTAGCTACAGCACTTTCGCGATCACATTGTTCTTTACCTTTTCGTAGCTCATTGTAATCATATCTTAAGAGGCGTACGCCTTTCACCTTGCAAATATAAAACAACGTTTCGGCAATTGAGTTAGCGGAATAGCACCCTATAAAAACAAACAATGGTTTATAAAATCTAGTTGTGAATAAAAAAGCAAACTATGTTATTGTACATTATAAGAGCCTAAATTAATACCCCGTACAACTAATATGCAATTAAAATGCAAGACTTTTGTTTTTGCAAGTAACGCACAGTCATGAAACTTTTCCGGATAGAATAAGCAAGTGTTAGATTTAAACTCGTTATCTTTAGAATTACAAAAATCACAACTGATACCTTTACATTTCGTATCATCAAGGCCTGCTAGTGAGTGTTGTTGGCTTGGTTTAATTGATTAAAAAAATTTTCAAGAGCAATTAAACTGATAAAACAGATTGGTTTATTGATTTACATTAGTTTTGATACGAGTTTATGGTTTGCCACTTTGCCTTTGTTAGCTTTAGGTAGTATCTACCGAATATAATAAATATTTAAAATAATATAAGATAGTATTTAGAATAATTTATTGATATTTTAAAAACTCATTCTTGAAAACAAGGCATGAGAAGCTGTGCTTCAAAGCATACAATATGATCGATTTGCAAACGGCATCAGAAATCACCAAACATATATTTAATGTCAAATACCTGAATTTGGCATACTAGAAAAATAAGTTGTATGTAAATAATGTACCTTTTGATGTCCATCAGTTAAAGTAATTTTGCTTGTCCCATAAGCTATATTTTGAATACGTTCTAATGTAAATATATAACTTAGGAAGTGTTTTGCAAGGTCCATATTCATTTTTTGACGAGTTAACTTCTTGTTTTGTTTAAATGTAAGTGCATCTGTTTTCTTTCTTTGCTTCTTGGCCATCAATTGTGTAACAAAAAAAAATTTAACTATTTTTTCGAGGATAAAAAAATAGTTAATCAAGTGTTATTAAATTAAATAGCCTTACTTGTTATAATTAAAAGTTTTCATGAGATATTCTTTTAAATAATATTGTAGCACTGGTATTGCGGATAAAATAAGTACTTTTTGAGTGTTTTTACAAGCTTCAAGTAGCAGTATCAAATCATTTGAAATAATTAATAATGATTGCGGTGAGTCTTTCATAATCTCCAAAAATTGGCCTCCGTGTCCAGGTGCTATTTTTTCAGAATACATTTTTTTAAAGTCATCTACAGCTTCATTGAATCTTTTTTTGTGGTAGTTGATTGTAGAAGTTGAAAATTTTCAATTCAAACTCTGCACTTTATGGGTTTCATGTAAATTTATATAACATGAAAATCCACAAATATCCCTAAAAAAATATCATTAAAAAACCTCTAAACATATTTATAAAAAATATTAATTATTTGGCATTATGATAGCAGTTAATTAAGAATATTTGTAAATTTATAGAAATCATAACCACGAAATGTCCAAAAATGTTCTTACACTTTCCACAACTTAGATGTTGAACTATAAGTAACCACACTGTGACGTAACGACAATGTGGGATTTTTTATGAATTGTATCATAAAAGTAGCGGACTATTATATTATATACGTATAAGCTATAAATATTAATAAAAATATAATATAGAAATGATATTATAAATATTATAATAATATGTACACTAATAAAAAAGTTAAGGTAATTATTTTTATTTTTTAAAAGTATTAAATAATTTAACTTTTGTAGCTAAAATAAGTAAAATATTTGAATTCAGGGTTCGCAAAGAAACAAATTTCAAATATTAAACAATTACGAGAGACCAACCAAAATCGAAAAATTCGATTTATTAAATAACTACCGATTCTAACAGCAGTTTTTTTTTCTGTCGATTATTAAAGATATATTAACTTCGGAAAAACCACCCATTAAAGTCTTTTAATTTATCAAAAATGTATAACTCTATAAACCAATTTCAAAAACTTTAAAGTGCAGCCATGGCGCAGTGGTTAGAGCGCTTGCTTTATAAGCAGGAGATCCAGGTCCGAAACGAGCTCTGGATAAATTTTTGCGTCATGTTAAGGAAGGAGGCGTGAACTTCCTGGTTAAATGCACTTCCACGGTGCTCTGTGACAAGACCGTTAGCATACATTTATCGTCAAAGTTAGCATACATTTATCGTTTTTTAAACAAGTGAGGTTTTGAGACATGATTTTTAGACTAAAATTGAATTTTAAATCAGTTCGACTAAACTTGCAGTAAAAAAAACCAGTTCTTTCTTAAAAACTTTTAACATACAAATATAAGTTTTGATTAACCAGAGACTTAGTGCTCAAAAGCACAGAATTTGCGTTATTGAACGGTCCTGGGGTAGTTTTGGGTAACGGGAAAAAGTATGTTGCAGATATTTTAAAGTTCAATTTTTTTCATTAATGTGTAAAACTTGATATTATATACGTTTATAAAAGTTCAGTACTTTCTCTTATTTCAAACATTTTTTTTAACTGCATGAAGTTGGTACATCGAAACACGGAAAACATTGAAAAGTCAACGTTTTATGAAACTTTTTTTTTTTTTTTTTTTTTATACATGTTTTATTTTACAACTACAAAGTAATTACAAGTTACCAATCACTGATTGGCAGTAAAGATATACAAATTTAAATCATAAATATAAAGTTCAAAATATACGAGGTAAATAAAAATATAGTTGCTTACAACTCCGAGACATGAATAAAATAAATACCAATTACAACAATATAATAACGTATAAGTAAAAATAATCCGAGAAATATATCTCCATATTACTCCAATTAAAATAAAAAATACAATAAATAAAAATAATCTGCTGATTTTTTGGAGGAGAGTTTAGATGTTTCACTATAAGTTAATTTACCACATTTCAAGATAATGTTAGTGTATAAATATGATAAAAAAAAAATTTGTGTAAGATTGATAAAAAGAAATACTTATTTGTAGTCATAGGAAGCTCGCAGAAGACTCAAGTCAGTCTTGTCATCGAGTACCTATTTCTTAGACGTGTAATACAAATAAAAAATCAGTTCCATACGTGGTATATATATACGTGTTACATATATACCTTGTTATTAATATTATTTTTATTATCGATTTGTATTAAAAGTTAAGTTACATTTATTTATTTATTCAAATTTTAAAAAATTCCTTACAGTTGTTTAATTTGATTATTGTAGATTTTAGCTTTTTTTCAGAGAGTGTTTGTTGTTTAAATTTAATAGTGATTCGTTTCTGGAAACTAATTTGTTAAATAAATAGGGACCACGATATGTAACTGAGAATTTTGAGAGTCTTGTTGTTTCAAAAGGTATCTTAAAGTTGCCTATTGCTCTTGTATTGTATTTATTTATATTGTTTTTAAAAAAGTGTGCTGTAAAATGCTTTGGAACCAGACTTAGTTTATATTTAAACATGAAAAGTATATTTTGAAAAATATTTATTTGGAATATATTTAGTGTGTTCATTTGTTCCAGTAAGGGTTGAGCATGAGTAAATTTGCTTTTGTTGTGTACTAGTCTTGAAGCGTGTTTTTGACGTAAGTAAAGTGGTTGTAATTTAGATTTGTGGGTACTGCCCCATGCTATATTGGCATACATGAGATAACTATGTATGAATGAGAAGTAGATAAGTTTGAGACTTTTTTGTGACAAAAATGGTCTTGCTTTGTAAAGTAAACCTATGTTCTTTGATATTTTTGTGTTTATGTAGTTTATGTGGGGTTTCCAGGAGATGTGTTCATCAATTAGAACTCCTAAAAACTTTGTATTCAGAGCTCTTTTGATGGATATATTTTCTATATTAATTGTTGGTAGGTTTCAGGGGTATTTTTTTAATTTGTTGATTAGAGTGAAATTGTATTTACTTAGTTTTTTCTATATTGAGTGACAGTTTATTTGATTTAAACCATATGTTAACTTTTTTTAGTTCAGCATTTGCTTTTTCATTGAGGTTTTCGATTGTCTTTGACGTGTAAAACATGTTTGTATCGTCGGCAAACATTATAGTTTAAAAGATATTAGAGGCGTTTGGAAGATTGTTTATATAAATAAGAAACAAAAGAGCAGCAAGAATGGAACCTTGGGCTACACCATATTTTGTTTTTAGTAAATTTGAGTTGCTTTTTCTATCTATAATAACACACTGTTGTCTGTTATCAAGGTAGTTTTTAAACCAATTTAAAGCTTGATTTTTTATACCATAGTTTTTCATTTTTGTTAGTAAAATCTCATGGTTGACGGTGTCAAATGCCTTTGACAAATCAATAAAGATCCCTAATGTGAATTTTTTTTTTTTTAAATGATCTACTTATCCTATTTGAGAGGTCAAGGATTGCATGCTCAGTTGAGTGTAGCTTTTGAAAACCATATTGACCTTTGTTGATAATTTTGTTGGTTTTTAAATATTCACTTAATTTATTATAGATTATTCGTTCTAGGAGTTTTGAGAATACCGAAAGGATAGAGATTGGTCTATAATTGTTTAAAGAATTGGTTTCTCCTGATTTATAGATTGGTATAATTTTAGAGGTTTTTAGTTTATCAGGTACAATACCTGTTGAAATTGATGAATTAAATATTTGGTAAATTGGATTACGTATCTCCTCAAAAACATCTGAGACTACTTTGCAAGAAATATCATGGATTCCTGGGGACTTAATTTTAAGTGATTTAATAGCTATTTCAAGTTCGTCTTGATTTATTTCATTAAAATTTAAAGAGCAGTGTGAGCCTGTTAAGTAACTTTTAAATGTATTATTTGGGCATTGAATTTTCGATGCAAGATCAGCACCAATGTTGGCAAAGTATTTATTAAATTCATTGGAAATATCTCGCTTGTTATTTGATTCACTTTAATTAATTACTACTCTAGAAGGCATTTTGTTAACATTAAATTTACTTTTACCAATAATTTCCTTCATAATGTCCCATGTCTTTTTTAGGTCACCATTAAATTTTTGTATTTGATTAGAATAGTATAAAATTTTGTGTGTTTTTTTTATTTTTTCAAATAGGTTTTTGTATTACTTGTAAAGGGAAAGGTTTGCTTCGCTTCTATTTTTTAAGTACTTTACGTATAGTTTTTGTTTTTGTTTTGACGATTTTCTTATTTTTTTTGTTATCCATGGACAATTTAAATATTTTGTTTTTATTTCTTTTTCTTGAATTGGAAAACTTTTATTATATTGCAGGATAAATAAATTTATAAAGTTAATGTACGCAGAGTTTGTGTTTCTTTGATCACATTCTTGGTAGACAGTTTGCCAATTTGTTGCCGATAGCAAGTCCTTAAGTTTTTGAGTAGACGTTTCATCGATAATTCTTTTATAACATAAGATTTTTGAATTATCAATTTTTGTGGAATTTTGTGACAGAGAGAAGTATATTGGAAAGTGATCTGAAATATCTGTTTTTATTATTCCTGATTTTAGAGAAGGATCTTGTATTGAGTTTGTTAATATATTGTCAATAGCAGTAAAAGATTTGGAAGTTACCCTGGTAGGTTTGTTGATAATTGGGAAGATATTAAGTTGAAACATGTCGTCAAAGAAATATTTAGTAGTAGCATGCTTGTTGTACATTAAAATGTTTATGTTTGTATCTCCAATTATGAATAACTTTTTCTGTTCTCTATTTTTTGTAATTATATGTTTAATATAATTTGAAAATTCACAAGTAACACCATCAGGTGGTCTGTAGCACGTAGAAACTAGAAAGTTCTTTGAGGCAGTGTTTATAACTTCCATTGTGAAGACCTCACTATTGCCATAAGAGTTTGAAAGGTCATTTCTTATCTTAGTGTTTATAACTTCGAACCGCAATAACTTTTGAACCGCTTTGATTTATAGTCTCAAATTCTCAGGTTTTTTTAATGAAATGATTTATAGATTTCCCTGAAGTTTTCAACAAAATCCAATAACTCAACTATTTCAAATTGCCTCATTCTTATAAAAAACGACTTTTAACTACAGTCTTGATGTCGTTTTCTTTTTGTTTATCAAACAAAAAGTTACAAATATAGCCTTGAAGCATTTCAAAGCGGTTGAACTTCCATCTGTTTTATACTTCCATGTTAAGACTAAAAAAAAACAATTCTATTAAGTGAGATCTTTTTTTGATAAACCCTGCCCTCCTTCTTGTCTTTTTTTGTAATTTTTATTTGATTTACTTTCTCTCCCCTCCTCATCTCCTTCCTATTTCTGTTTGCATGACGTTCTTTATGGATGGCCCCAAATGTGTCTAACTAATTTTAATTTAAAACTGCTCTATTTTTAAAAGCACTGAATCGTCTTTTTAAATTATATATATATATATATATATATATATATATATATATATATATATATATATATATATATATATATATATATATAATTTGAAAAAATAATTTAGTGCTTTTAAAAATAGAGCAGTTTTAAATTTAAATTAGTAAGACACATTTGAGGCCATCCATAAAGAACGTCATGCAAACAGAAATAGGAAGGGGGGGGGGGAGAGAGAGAGAAAATAAGTGTTAAGCGTTGTCAAACTCGATTTTTTCGGTAGGAATTTGGCAGACGAAAAACGATCTTAGATCGGCAGTTTTTACGGATTCAACCTCCTTTCTCTTCATTTTATTCCTTAGATTGCCCCTGCTTATTAATCAAATATACTTTCTGAATAATTGCAACTCAGTTACAGAAAATAGCTTTAATGTTTTTTTAAAGATTTTGTTCAATTTAATTTATTTCTAAATCGTAAACAAGTTAAGTAATCTCGATTTGCACCGGATTTGTCAGCTCCAAACTTTACAGCAATTACCATAAAAACCAAATAAATTTAATCCATAAAGCGTTTACTCTTTTTTTTTTCTACGCTTATCAATAATTCTCATTTAAAAGTTTTTTTTTGAAAAAAAAACTTCGACCGAATACTTTAAAAAAAACTCCTTCTTTGAAGCGTGTTTTGAAATTATATTTGAGCTCAAAAATCTTTACGAACAGGTGTAGTTTTTGTTTAACTTTAGTTTTGACGAGCGTAGTAATAGTGCGACTAACCGAACGAAAATAGAAAGTAAGTTTTTAAATATTTTAAAATACAAATATTAAAGTAACTTGTTAATATTTAAAATAATACTATTGTTTAATATTATTATTTTAAATGACTTTTAAAATAATATTTTTTAATATGTTGTAGTTAAATAACGGATTTTTTCATTTAAACGATCTAAAGATGTCTGGTAAAGAAAAAGGTTTCAAAACTTTGTTTTAAAGCAATTATATTCTGTTTCTCTAATTGTCTGTGCCTTATAAATAATCGAAAAGTATATAACTTTTGAGCAAAGAGGAAAACAAGACATTTTTTTTTATATGTGAACGTATTTGTGCTTGTATATATCTTCACGAGAGTGATTTCTTCAAAGTCGGTCATAGTTTCTTAAGATTTTTCAGAAAACTGTGACCGACTTCTTAACAACAAGCTCGCGTAATCAAATGAATGATTAAAAAATCATAACTTCTTGAAAAGTTATCTGCATGAAGTTTTCGTCATTGTGTAATTAATTTTAAGTTCATTCCTATGATATACAACAATGTAATATTTAAATAATTTAAAGTTTTAACACACACATTAACTAGTTACTTAAAAATATAAACTATTAAAAATACAATACATTTTTTTTCTTGTAAAATTATTTTGTTAACAATTACTTAAAAGTTAGCTAAAGCCAAGGTCAACACAATGGTTGAGCTTTTCTGATGAAAACGAGTTCTGACGTGTCGTAACGACGCAGTACCTAAAGTTTACTTTACTAAAACATACATGGCATGTCGTTGTGATTTTATTTAAATAGCAAATAAAAGTTAAAAGATTAAAATATATATATTTTTTTTCATTTTAATTTTTAGTGGTACTACCAACTCGGAACATAAAGCAGTACCAGATTAAGTTGTTCTGCAGTTCTGCACTAAGAACTTAGTCAGATCCGCTATTTTTTTTAATAAAATAAATAACTTTAGGTAGATATTTTATAAAAGAGTTTGTACTTTACTATATACTATATTATACTCTTTAGAATAATAAAATTAAACAGAAAAACTTTTTATCAAAAATCGCTTAATTTTTTTCATCTCAATCATCGTATGACACCTGTTCCATAAACAAACCAACGTGTAAAACCACAACAAAAATCTCAACAATAACAATTAATGACGCGTTTTATTTGCCAAATATTATTATACCATAGAATTAATGACAAAAGTAAGAAAAAAAAATAAAAAAAAATAAGCAAACAAATGCAAAAAAACTTTTAAAATGATTTGGCAATGGCGCGGCGTAGTTCCACGCGTAGTTAAGATTTGTATTAATTAATTATTCCAAACAAAACATTTAACAAAAGAACATTTTACGAAAATTAATTATAGTTAATAAAAGTTAATAATTTAAAAATTAATACAAATAATACAAATAGGATTAGTGAAAAACTTTAACGAGCGCATTAAATTAGAATTAAAAATTAATCTAATTTAAATTTAAAATTAATCGCGTTTAAGTTAAATTAACATATTAATCTAAATTAAACTAAATTAAAAACTAAAAATCTAAACTAATCAAATCTACTTTTCAATGTCAAAATTTTAAAATTTAATCAATTTTATCAAGTTATGAAAATTAGCCATTTAATAAAAAGTATTGTTACAAAAACATTTAATAAAAAGTATTGTTACAAAAACATTAAAGGTCAACTTTGATGGAGCCAGAAAAAGTTCATAACATCTCTTTCGTTTTGCAAAAAATAAATTTCATTATGTCCTTAATTACCTGAAGAAAAAATTGGCTGCCCAGAAAAAAGATATCCAGATTTTAAAATGTCTTTTTCTACTGAAAATGCACTTTGGTAAACTTTTTATGCACTAATTATTATTATTTAAATAATCATTAGCTAGAAAATTAGACAGCAAATTAATACGATACTTAAATATTTCATCTGAAAGATTGTCTATGTACTAAGTTTCATATCGATACCTCATTCCGCTCGTTAAATATTGCTATTTAATGACGAAAAAGTTCCGACTTTCAATTTTTCTAGTCTTCATAAACTCTGTAGTATATATAAAAACTAGCAAAATCCAAAACGCGGAGTGCTATTATTAGCATGGAAGAGAATTACATCAAATTCTCCTGTTCCCGTAAAAGCTTTAAATAAAGAAACACAAAATTGTTGCAACAAAATCACTAAAGGATATAAGTTACATTATGCTCGCAAGGCTTCAAAGGTTTTAATTTAGGTTAAATTGAAATTAATGCGAGGGAAAACTTTTATCTCTTTTGTTTTGTCTATTACCTCTTTTTGCGTTTAAGTTGGCCAATTTTTACTTTAATTTGGCTTTTTTTCATTTAGTGGTGGTTTAGTGGTGGTTTCATTTAGTGGTGTTTTTTTTTCATTTAGTGGTTAGTAGTGGTGTAGTGGTAGAGCGCTTGTTTCATAAGCGAGAGGTTCCGAGTTCGATTCCCGCCATGTCCCTAGTAGTATCGCGCTCAACTCGTTTCTCCACGCAGTGGCTTTGTTCGTCAAGGTTCGTGTTTCGGAGTTAAGAGAGGATTATACCTTAAGAAAGTAGCCTCCTCGTCTGTAGTGGTCTTCTCGGCCTTGAGGAGGTGAATTAACAAAAAAAAAAAAAAAATTTCAATTTTTTCAAAATATTCAATTTTTTTCAAAAATTAATACCTTATGATGAACCAAAAAATAATAAAAAAATACACTTAAAATAAAAATTGAATTTATATTGAACCATAAACCCAAGATAACACAACAAAGAAAATTTCCTGAAAATCTCAAATCAAAATCTGGAAAAAACGTGTTTTTATGTGTTGCAAAGTATTTAAAAAAATAGAAAAAGCGAGAAAAATGTTTATATCGATTGCGTAATAGCAAAAATCATAAAATTATTATTATTCTAAAAATCATCAGCAAAATATGATATCCATTCTTGATATTTTATGTCAACGAACCTTTTTTCATATCTTTTACCAACTTTAGTTGGTACAAGGTATCAGCAGAAAATTTTTTTTTGTTGACACCTGCTGTGGAAGTCTTATATTCACAATCAAAAAAAAACTTCTTTGCATTTAAAAAAACTTGCAATTGATAATTAAGCTATTGTTTTTGTTGTTGTTGTTGTTGGATGTGTAGCAACTGCTTTATATTTATGCAAATATAACCAAAAGATGTTGTGTTATTAGTAAACTTTAGGTTGTGAAACTTATTCTAAAGTTTTTTTGAGCGCTGGTAAAATATTAGGCAAACAGGATGTTTTTTGGGCTACTGTTTTCTCCAAAAACCTAACTTTAATGTTAAAAAACCCATAAACAAATTCGTTGCTATGGTGGTTGCTAGAAAAATTTGAAAAACAATAAGTGCACTAAAATATAATGATTTAAAAAACTAATCTAGCTTACAACTAACTGTTTTTAATAACTAATCTCTGTTATGTTCATCTTTAAAATCGACTAATAAAAATTTGGGAATTTTTTTTGATTTTTATGGGGATCTGTTACCTTAAGACATTTAGATATTTCTTAAAATATTAAAAAAAGAAGTAATATTTAAGTTATATCAATGTATTATTTAAATATTACTTCTTTTTATAAAATATAAAATTAGCGTTGCGTAATTTATGGACACCAGGTTTTTCTTAACTTTGGTTAAGAAAAAGCTGCGTTGACTTAGTACCATTGAGTAGCCGTGTTTCTTAATTTTTCTTATATTTTAGCCTTGCGTTTCTCCTAAATCTTTTTATATTAAAAAAAAGTGTGTGCATTTGATTAGTAAAGGGAAGTAAAAAAAAAAAAAATAGATAAGTAAAGATACCAAGAAAAGTCTTGGTATCAAAATTTTTTTTACATTATACACGTAGCATAAAGATATGATGGTTTAATAAAGTTTTTTTTTTAACAGAATACACTTTAAATATTGTTATAATGAGAACAGAAGTTCAGCACAAATAAGTAACGTTTTACCAAAACATGTAAAAAAACTTATGCTTAAAGTAGCGTGAATGAAAAAAAAACTTATGCTTAAAGTTTTTTTTCCATTCACCTTCTGTTAAACCAATATCATGTTTATCAGGTACATTCATAGATTAAACAAGTCATTTATATAGGAAATTTGCATCCACCAACTTTAAAAACGTTTCATTTTACGCAATTTTATAGAATACTTTTTTATTTTGGCCTTCAGCATTGATTAGATGAACCGTTTGTGTTAAATATTAAATGTTTCAACTAGATTTATAGGGCAAACCAAAATCAAAACTGCATGAATTTTGTAAACTATTCTATACAAAAAACTAATTTATATTTTATTGTCCCATGCTTCTAAATTTCTGTGTTAGAATTTGTATATAAAAATATTGTTATCATTTTTTTCTTTTTTGTCGATTACATTATTTACTTTCAGTTTCTGCTTTAAAGGTTAGAAGAAAAAAAAAACATGGCAGAAAGACCGACTGGATATGGACTAACTGCAGAGGTTAAAAATAAAATCAGCGAGAAGTATTGCTTAGAATTAGGTAAGTGATGCGCGTTGCACGCTTCGTCGAAATTATTTTTTTTTCTATTTAAATTTGTAATTTATTTTATTGGCATCTTAATTGCATTTAAAAGTTTGTAAGAAAACCATTTTTTAATTGCAGGAGAATTTAATTGCTATGCTTTTTACTTGTAACAACTTTTGCTGGCGTCATCTATTGCTATTCGGACGTGTGCATCTATTTCATCTCTCACAAAACGTGAGAGATGTAATAGATCTCTAACAAAACGTGAGAGATGTAATAGATCTCACAAAACGTGAGAGATGTAATAGATCTCTCAAAAAACGTGAGAGATGTAATAGATGTACACTCATTGTGATATTAATTTTTAATTTTATATTAACTAGGGTTCAGATCAGACGGAAGTTATTATTATTGTTATTATTGTTGTTATTATTATTGTTATTATTGTTATTATTATTATTATTATTATTATTATTATTATTATTATTAACCACAAGTTTATGATGAAACACAAGTTTAAAAAACAGACATTTCCATACAATGTTTATAAATATAAATATATATATATGTATATATATATATATATATATATATATATATATATATATATATATATATATATATATATATATATATATATATATATATATATATATATATGTATATATATATATATATATGTATATATATATACATATATATATATATATACATATATATATATACATATATATATATATACATATATATATATATATATATATATATATATATATATATATATATATATATATATAAATACGCTTCAAATGCATCTACAAATGAAAATAAGTTATGAGATTTCATTTATAACCATCTTTGTTTATTTTAAGGCTTTTCAAAAAACAGTTGCTGATGTTTTAAACTTAAAAAAAAACAGCCGAGTTTTATAAGTAAATAAAAGCTGTTTATACATTAATATCATCTTATCATTATTAATATAAAATATCTTTTATTCAGATTGTTTCTATTTCTTAAATAAAACTTTTTTTGCAAAAAGTTTATTTAATAACTTATTAAAATCAAAAGAACAAACATTGTCATAGCAACATCATTATAGCCAGTAGCGTAGCGACAAAAAATAGGCCTCCTCGCAAAATTTTAATCCGGGCCTCTAAATTATTTTCTCTACCCCCCCCCCCCCTTCCTTTTTCTTGACAAAAATTAAGCGTGAAATCAAAAACCTTATTTTTAAATACAACTTTGATTTAACTAAATAGAAACCATTATGTTACACTATGCAATCTAGTAAGTAGAAAATCTAATGAAATTTCTTTCTATTCTTTATAGCTGAAAAAAGTGAAAAAATTTCTCTTAACCCTACGCTTATCGCTACCCTAACCAAAACACTTAGTCAATGATGGTAGATTTAATCTCCTTAGCCTTTCGCAGTATTAAAGATGTCTTAATCTGGAAGTCCATGTTGTTGCTTTGCGTCGAATAGATTCAACCAAGGTTTCATCAGCTTTTAAATAAGATGCCCAAATAGACACTGTATATTTACGATGTGGTCTAATAAACACTTTATATAACTTGAGAGCCATATTTTCATCAATGAAAGTGAATGTCTTTTTGCATACCAAGAATTTGTAAGGAATTTATGACAACTATTCGAAAATGTGTGCTCCACTTGGCGTCACATGAAATAATGACTCCTAAATTACGCACTTTAGTAGAGCTTTATAGGGATTGATTTATTATACCTTTTTAATTTGTTTCTCATTTATTCCAAAATATCTAAAATGAGGTAGAGAATCAACGCTTTGGCGAAATCGAGATTACATCAATAAATTGGTGAAATACTAAAGAAAATTAAATAAAATCAAGTCTTTATTAGATTAGTCACGCATAATTTATTGTGAAGAAAGCCATGTTGATTTGCAGAGAGCATTTTATTATTGTTGACGTGCTTAAATTTTTGTTATTAACAAATATTTTAATTATTGTTCAAGCAACAGAGTTTAGTGAAATAGGTCAATAGTTTTCAGCAAGTAATTAATCTTCCGTTCATATATAGACCGAACTAAAATTTGCTAATTTCTAGAGAATGAGTAATATTCAAGAATTAAAGAATTTATGTGAGAGGCAACAAGTTAATAAAAACTTTTCTGTGCTATTTTTAATTGGAGTTATATTCATCAATAAATTTTTAGTTTCATAGCATTTTCTCTCAGCGTTCAAAAATTATGACAATACAAAATTTGTGATCCCCTCAATTTGAGGGGGCTTAAACTTTATATGGTCATTATTTTTGAGCCTGAGAGACAATTGAGAATAGATATTACAAAAACAATTTTATCAACTTGTTGCCTCTCACGTTTGGGGGAGGGGGGGGAGTATGGGGATGAATTCAAAGAGCTTTCTTGTTGCCAGCCAATTTCCCAAACAAGTTTTTTAATATGTGGAGTAAACCCAAGGATCATTCTTTTTCTTTATTTTATTAACCTTAGGGATAAAATATTCGCAAACATTACAATTGTTAGAAATTAATAAATTAAACATTTGATCCGCGATTTTATGAAGAAATAAAATATTCCAATTGATTGATGCAAGTTTGATATTGAATTGTCATCACGTTTGCCGTAACTAAACAACTGAGATTCACTTTCAGGAAATGATTTTGAAACTAAAATTCCTCAAGTAATACTAAAGCGGCCCTTAGTATTATTACCCAATGAAGCATTACAATTTTAAAATAGAATTACTGCTGTAGGTAAATAACAAGTCCAACATATGGCTTGAGCAACCATAGGGTTTCTAGACGTAGGAAATGGGATATGTTAAATAGTATTAATTTTGTTATACTAAGATTAATGATAATTTTGTTATACTAAGATTACTTGGGAAGTTCTTGTACGTGTCATTAATGAAGTCATCAATTAATTTTCTTTTGAAAGTGCCGGTCTAAGAAATTCAAAGGTAATAGGAACTCATTGAACAACACGTAATATGTCATCCGAAACCGTTTTAAAACGTGTTCAAGGTAAACTAAAAAAGTATCATTACTTAAGGTTGACTTTTCGAAGTAGTTTTATTACTGAGTCTCTTGGAAAACCTTAAAAAGCTGGAAAGTTTTTTGGTTAAAAAACGGTGAAAGCTACAATTTTATGAATGCTGAAGATAACATGAAAAATCAAAAACTAATATTTAAACATTATTATTCTCTTAGTATTTACGTTCTACTTTTTGTGCAAAAATCATTTTAAATGGTAGCTACCAAGCGCGTATGTTAATACATTGAATTGACTGTTAATAATGTTGCTTAGAAACGTTAACCTTCTTCTGATACAATGTGCTATGTACTCTTTTTTGCATAAATTTGTTGGGAAGTTTTGAATGGGCATGTTTCTAATCTCACTGTTAAACCACTAAGTGATGGGCAAGATGGGAAAGTTAAATAGATGCTTTTAAACCTTTGTGATATCTGCGAGGCAAGGTTGCGAATGATTCAAATTTAATATGAGCTTCTTGTAATATGCCATGAGCAGATTGTAATATGCCATGAGCACGGGTTATTGCAAATATCATTTCTAGTTTCAAGTTGCTTGATCCTTCTCTAGTTGTGTGGTATGACGTGCTGTTTGAAATCAACCTCACTATAAGAAACCTAAGGCAAAAAGATTAGATACAAATGACGCCATAAATCATCTGGAAAAAAAACGCTTCTTGCAAAACGCAGAATGTCTTAAAGTTTAAGAAAGTGTTAAATGCAGCTGAAATTGCAGTCAGTTTATAGCTAATAGCGCTTTTTAAACCCGTATTAGAAAAAATAATAATCAATTTACATATAAAGGAGATGACAAACCTTGTCATGAGCTAAATATTTTTCCAATAAGTAATCCTCTAAAACGTCTTCCTTTCTGCTTAAAATTTATTGAACTTTTATTGTATAACTAACCTATTGTTATAAAACTCATTGTTTTACTCACTAGTAAACTGTCAAGTTGGGTACTTAAAACCAATACTTCTGAGTGTCCGCTGAGAGTGTGTAGCACATATTTTTTTTACGCGCTGAAAGTTTCTTTGGAAGTTCACTTCGCAATTTCTGTCGTCAGTCTTAAAAAGTGCTTAAATTTAGATTCTGAAAGCAGAGCTCAAAAATATTCAAATTTTTTGCCAATATTCAGATTTAATTTATGCATGTCGATGTCTTTTCACTAAAGAGACATGCATTCTTTATATACAACTTATATTTATATCCAAAGAACATTCTTTATATCCAACTTTTATTTATATACAAAAAATTATATCTTATAATCCAAATTTATATCTATATCCAAAAACTTATTATTATATCCAAAACTATATCATTTTTATCCAAAAGAGAGTCTTATAATATTGTTCGTGTTGTTACTTTTTTAATTTTTTAACTAAACCAATAGCAAAATTAAAAAAACTATAAAATGCGAAATGAATTCCTGATTTTGCATTTAAGGTTCTTATCGCTATGTTAGAGTAACAAACTTTTGATTGGAAATTTTTATGAAAAATGTATGTTCAAATAAAATACTTCTTAAGTAATAAACTTGTAATTTATTGTTTAGAAAAAGAAGCTTTGACATGGATTTCTTCATTGGTTCCTGATGCTCAACTTGAAAATACGTCTGGAATGGAAGCAACACACAAAAAATTAAAAGATGGTATCATTCTTTGCAAGCTAATAAATGCTCTAGAAAACGATTCTGTTAAAAAGATAAATGACGGAAAAATGGTTTTCAAACAAATGGAAAACATCAGTAACTTCTTAGAAGCATGCAGCAGGTATGGGTTAAGCAAAACTGATCTTTTTCAAACTGTAGATTTGTTTGAAGCTGCAAATATGACGCAGGTTATTCAAACTATTCACGCACTTGGAAGAAAAGCTAAATCAAAAGGAGCACCTGGTATTGGACCAAAAGAATCCAATAAAAATGTTCGAGAGTTTACGGAAGATCAGCTCCGAGCCGGCCAAGGTGTAATTGGACTTCAAATGGGATCCAATAAAGGAGCTACTCAAGCAGGTCAAAACTTTGGAAAGACAAGAGCTATACTTGATTAACAACATTTAATTTTTTTTTTCACATTTAATAAACTTTTAGAGATTACGAGATATCATTTAGGAATTAAAATTTTGTATTAGAACAGGACATATAACTATTTCCATACATTATTATAATTTATATGTCGAGTCATAAATTAATAAGTCATAAATTAGTGAAATATAATATCAGAATATAACCTTTTTTACTTGTTACTTTCTTACTTGCGTCAATTGATGCTTTTAACTTATTTAAAATGTAAAAAACTGGACAACAAGTACAATTTAAAAACGTTTACATAAAATTTAATTATAAATAGAATATATAATTAATATAAAATAGAATTATGTTAATTAAAATAAAATATTTTGAAATTATCTTAACAAAATAAAGACTTTTTTTTCTTTTTAATTTGATTTTCATGCTACATTTTTCTATACAATGTTATATCCGAAGATATTGTTGGTTTAGCATAGGAACAGCCATAAATAGTCATTAAGACTAATCCAAAGTAGCGTCCGTTATTGACCAATATTTTTGCGTATAGAAGTACTACTCAAGCGCTGAGTTGGCGGTGGCAGGTTTTGAACACCGCTCTAACCAACTGAGCTATCCAGCCACTTTATTATTTGTTAAAGACAAAAACATACAAAATAACTTGTATAGCTTTCTTGATAAACATTTTTTAAATAATAAAAAAATTATTTAACTCTATAACTTAAACTTAGAAACATATTCTTATACTAAAAACCGAGAAACCGAGAAAATATTATTAATATTATATTAATACAAATGCATATCAAATACATGATATTATGAATTAGAATAATTTTCTTGATAAAAAGCTGCTTAGTGAGGTATTTTGCAATTGAAGAGCGTTTTTCTAAAAAAGAGCTAAGTCCATTTTGTCTCAAGTTTAGTTTTATCCACAATAGAATTTTTTTATTGAAAAGGTACTAACCTCACTATGTTAGTATAAATAAAAAAATTGTTCATCGTCTTCATTTACGATTACAAAATTAACTATATTAAAAAATACTTGTCCGTATGATTATTTTTTTTATTTTTCTCTAAGCATTAAAAATGAGACTTTTAGAAAAATGCTCTTCATTTTTCGCTTAGTAGCTATCATCAGTATTGAATTTAGAAATTTAAAAAATTTCGAAGTGGTTAGTAATGAATTTTAACGAAGCTGGTATTTCGCACTATGCGTCGCTCTAATACAAAATGAGGAAATATGCTTATAAATAAGGAGGCATTCAACATATAGAGCTGATTTTTTACCAAGACATCGAATTTTTGTTTATATTTCTGTAATTATATATATTT
>NC_088929.1:35877500-35930000 GCF_038396675.1 Hydra vulgaris
CCTCCCCAAGTCCAAGAAGGCCACTACAGACGAGGAGGCTACTTAATTGTAATGATAACCCTCTCTCAACTCCATAACTCCTTGACGAACAAGGCTGCTGCGCGGAGAAACAAATTGACCAAAACCACTAGCTAGCTCTTTAGAGCAGTGTCCATTATAGTGTTTGTTGAAAAGAGAAAGATAAGAAACATTACGACGATGTGATAATGGTTGGTGGTTGGCTGCAAGAGTAGGTCCAACTTTCAACCATTATCACATCGTCGAGAGCAGGTCCAATGATTACAATGCCTTTTTGCACCTTGTCTAAAATGAAAAGACATCATTAGAAGATCCGCCCCAGATATGGCAACAGTATTCCATAAAAGGCCGGATTTGAGATTTATAGAGATAGAGAATAGAATCCGGAGAAAGAAAGTGCCGAGCTCGATAAAAAGGTGCAACCTTAGCAGATGGTAATTTTGCAATGATTCGATGTATGGTTTTCTTCCTATGCTTATGATAGGAAGAAGGCTAATGGGATGGTGTTTAGACAAATCAGATCGCTCTCCAGAATTTTTGAAAATAGGGATAACAGATGCTGGAAAAATAGACTCTGATAAGCACTTGTTAAATAGTTTTAAAAGTATAGACGACAGCTCCGGAGAACACTTCTGCAAGACTACAACAGATATGTTGTCCGGACCACAAGCTGTAGAAGAGTCTAAGCAGGAAATCCCTTTAGACATAGAAGCTGGAGTGATACGAATGTCAAGCAATGCATCAACTTGTTTGACGGCTAAATCAGGTAGAACGCAACTAGTAGAATCAAGAGATGATATTGATGAAAAGTTCTTAGCAAACAATTCAGCTTTGTCTTTAGGTGAGGAGATAAGATGAGACCAAGTCTGAGCCATACAAGAGAGGTAGAATAACACATTTGCTCTTATTATTGATACTATTAAAGATTCTCCTGAAGTCACGAGAGTCTACTTTTTGTGATGAAATACAAGATTTGATGACCTGAAAATAGCAGGCTTTGGTATTAGACAAAACCTTTTACAATGGTTTCTACCAGTAATAAACAGACGTCTGTTTTCTGGAGAATTGTTTTGCTGATAGATATGAAAGTAACAGTTTCGATTAGCAATTGCAGCAGTACAATGTAATGAAAACCATTGAGAACAGTGAGGCTTGACCTGGAGTCGTCAAGAGGGAATAAAAGATTTCATGCCAGCCTGAATTCATGAAGTTATGTAAGAAGCACATTTGTCAGCAGGAAGACGAAGGATTTCTACCCAAGAGGCATCACGAATAAAATCACGGAATGAGTCTCAGTCAGCTTTAAGGTATTAGTAAAAGGTACGATGATAAGGGGATTCTGATGTTAAAGAAGAATGAGATAATAGTTGTAGAGAGATCAAACTGTGATCAGAAGCACCTAAGGGTGAATGTGGAGAAAATGAGCACTGACTAAGATCAGAAACAAGACATATGTCGAGAATAAATGTCGAGGTATATGATTCGGGTTGTCTGGAAAGCGAGTTGGAAAGTTGACTATTTGAGTTAGGGATTGAGAAAGGCAAAAGTTTTGGACTTAAACGCCTGACACTAGAGCCATTCTATTCAGTGTGATGAGCATTACAGTCACCAATAACGACAATATTGACTGGTGGATAAAGAGAGAGGGCTCGGTCAGTTTGATTAAAAATAACATTAAAAAGAGTGCAATCTTGAGATGAAGGAGAGCAATATAGAACAAGGAGAAAGGCGATAAAGTGAAGTTGTGCTAAACAAAAGCACATAAAAAAAAAGTCTGTGGATTCAAACCTAGTTTCCAGACAAATGTGTGAATTCTTTCTAATGTAAATGCCCAGGCCAAGCATGTGACGATATGGAAAGATAACCGAATATTAGTGAATGATAGGTTTAGAGAACTTGGTGATGACAATGGTTTTTTGTTTTATATTTTTTGGTACTTTATTCATTTTTAAATTTGTTAAAAAACTTGACTCAAAGCATAGATAGTACTCAGTACACTGTTATATAGCCCAAGCAATTGTCTTGTTACTATCAATAAACCCTAAGTCATAACAAAGGGTTCCAAATGTGGCCTTGACAATGCAGTCTAAAAGTACAAACAGGGACACATTCATGCGCAATATGGAACTGTTAATACTTTGATATTTTTCAGCTTTTGATGAAATCAGCTTCTCTGAGAGCTACCACAGAGTTCGGGAAATGTATTAAAAATACATCTGCGCCAGACTAATAGATGAAGAAGGGGTGTGAGGCTAATCAACAGATAGAATCTGTTTACCCCTTAAATTATTAAATTATTACTATATATATTTAGTAAATATCACTTACAGAAAGCTTAAGGGAGGATTTTTCATCAATCGTATGTATTTCCTTCAAATGTTTAAGTAAAGATTGTAAGATAGATACTCTTTTGTTATGTCGCCGGTATTGTTGCTGCAAAATTTTAGTTTTAATTGCTTTGAAATTAATTTTAATGCTACTTAAAAAGACTGGTGTATTTAAATATCATTCCCGTAACATTTTCTCTTTTTTAAAAAAGGTTCAACGACTGCTTTTTTCGAATTCCTCAAGGCATTACAGCTCTGTCAAAGAAGGCAGTTTCTAGGGTAGTCTTTTATTCTATCGTTATTATTTTCACTCTAATTTGTAACTTTTTTATTAGCTAGTGGTTTTCTAGGTTTAATAAAGTATTTCTATTGGAGAAAAATAAGTTTACTTTGTTATTAAGAACATTAAAGTTTAAAACAAAAAATGAAATTTATATATAATTATTAATAAAAAAACACTTTAAACAAATATCAGCATAAATCGAAATATTTACTGCAATTAATTAATATTTGAGTCGTTGATAATAGTAACTGGACAACAAAAATTATTAATATGACATAATAATATGACTTATTATGACTCTTACGTATAAATATGATAAGCTATTTATCTTTCATCATAATTTATAATGAAAGATAAATATTTATCATATATACATATACTTATATTATTATAATATATAGTATTTATATACATATATATATATATATATATATAATAATAATAATATATATTTTATAATATATAATTTAATTATATATATGTAATACATGTACAATATATATATATATATATATATATATATATATATATATATATATATATATATATATATATATATATATATATATATATATATATATATATATATATATATATATATATATATATATATATACATATATATATATATATAATATTATATATATATATTATTATATTATATATATATATATAATATTATATATATATATATATTATTATATAATA
Source organism: Hydra vulgaris (assembly GCF_038396675.1). Lineage (NCBI taxonomy): Eukaryota > Metazoa > Cnidaria > Hydrozoa > Anthoathecata > Hydridae > Hydra > Hydra vulgaris. The sequence continues at coordinate 35,880,837 of NC_088929.1, forward strand.
TAATAAATAACATATAATAATTATATGTATATACATGATAACTATTTATCTTTCAGTATAAGTTATGATAAAAGATAAATAGCTTATCATATTTATAGTTTATTATATGAGTACAATCTTATTATATATATTATTATAGCTTATTATATATATAAGCTTGTTATATATATATAAATAGCTCATTATATATTATATCAAATACCAATAGATAAATATAGGGTTGCAAGACGTCCAATTTTTACGGAGGAGAAATCAGCGCCAAAATGTGCTCTTTACTGTGCTCTCCTTTGTAAAAACCGAACATCTGGCAACCCTAAATAAATAACACCATATTAATACATAGCAGTCATATTAAATTATTCTTTATTTAAAATAAACTCTTACCCATGAAATGATATATCTGCCTCAGCTTTATATCTTTCCGTGCAGTTATATGTACTGCAAGAATGCACCATAGTTAAAGATAATCAAAAAATATAATGTTAATACAAACAAACTTATCATCGAAAAAAGTTTAAACCACAAACTGACGTCACGCGCAAGCTTTCACTTAAGGATTAGAATTATTTAGCTTGGTTCTTTAGTCAATAGTTTTTAGAATGCAGCCCTGGCCAGAATTTTAGACGCGAGAGCCGCATATAAATAACGACGTGTGCCGAAGAGCCGCAATAAATATGTTGCTATGCCAAATTGATCTTTAAAAAAATAATTGGCGAACGTAAATTTAGACTTTTTATACATCAATATTTTGATTTTTTAAATGACAATTGTACTTTTATAAATAAACTTAGTATGTTCACAATTTATATTTAGTATTTAGTTTTTTTTACAATAAAGAAAGTAAAAGCTATTCTTTAAATGTAAACTTGGCTACATAAAATCTGATTCCTTTTTTATTCACACTAGAAAACCATTTGTAGAAAAAATTGAGAAAGCATTTCTAAATCATAATTTGTTTTTTGAATAAACACAATTACAACAACCATAAATTTCCTTATAAAAATAATTATAAGCAAGATATAAAAATCTAAAAATAAAAAGGTTTCTTTGAGAAAAAAAATTATTTTAATGTATTTGAATTAAACTTGCTTTTATTCGAATTGAACTTGCTTATAACCACATAATAGCATAAGTTAATTAAAACTGCAAAATATCTTTTAAATAAACGACTGCACAATAAAAAAAATTTCAATCAACTTCAATTAAGTTCAAATTTTGTTTTTACAATTGAAAAATATCTTTTCATCATTCAGCAAAAAATTAGACATAACAGAGAGAATTCTTTTTATAACATCAATTATTTTTTGTAAAAGACCATTAGAAAGTTCTTCTTGTATAATAGCTTGCATAATTTACTATAAATTTATTAGGCACTAAGATTTTTAATGATATTGGTAAGTTTTTTAAAATCTAATTTTAAAAAACTTACCAATTTTAAGTTCCAAGCTTGTAGTTGATATTCTAAGCAACTGTAACAAATGTTCAATAGTTAGATTGGCACGATACTTTGATTTAACAAATTTCATAGTTGAAAATAAAGATTCATATGTATATGTTGAACCAAAAATTGAAATAAGTTTTATATTAATCTTTTTTAGTTAAGGATACTTAACTTCAGGAACCATTTTCCAAAAATCTAATAAAGCTAGTGTTTTATGCAGCATTCGAAGATTTTGATCTTCTTGGAGATCTAGTATTTCTATTTCGAATTGAGATGTTTCTTCAAGTATATTTTTTGGTATTGGACAACCATCACTAATAAAATCAATTAAAAAAGGGTTTACTAAAAATGTTAATGATGATTTAAGAGTATACAAATCTTTAAACCCGTTTTGAAAGTCTTCAAATAAATTCTGTAGTTTTTCCCAGTATGATTCAATCTAATGATCATCATACTGAATTGTAGGATTAGGATTATGAATCATCTTCTCCATTTGAGGAAAATGATTAAAAGTTTTTAAGGTAAGATCTTTCTGAAATATAGCAATTTTTTTTGAAAACTAAATATAGTTTGAGCAAGATCAGATATATCTTTTTCTTTTCCCTGAAGCGACAAATTCAGATTTTATAAATGTTGCATTACATCAGTTAAAAATAAAAGATCTTGCAAAAAATTCACATTGTCAAAGATTTCAAATGTCTTCTGCTTTTCAAGCAAAAAACATTTAATTGGTTCTAATAGTTCTACAAACCTATAAAGAACGTCACTACTTGAAAGCCACCTTAGAGCACAGTAAAACAAAAGCCTTTGTCAGCAAGATCCAATTCACTGATAGAATTTTTAAATGGTCTGTGATTTTTCGCATTAGATCGAATATAATTTACAATCTCCAGCACTGATTTAAAAACAATTGGAAAATTAAAATGTTTTGCTGCAAAATGTTCTTAATGAATCACTTAATGAACTGGGATAAACTCTGGATACGTAGGATCACTATTTAGTAAACCCATAAGCCCAATGTGTTTTCTAACCACTGCTGTTGCACAATGAATGAAAACATAGGTCTGAAAACCAACAAAAACATAGGTCTGAAAACCAACAAAAAGTGCTCTAAATTGCTGTTGAAATTTAAAAAATTATACTAAAAAACGCTAATATTCGGCATTTTTTCATACTCAGTTATAAATAAAATTCTTTTCAACGATGAATTTAAAAAGCCTGGTTTCTATCAAAAATGTAAAGCAAAACTGTTAAAAAATGCTGAGCGCATCATTTTCTGGTTTATCTCTGACCCAAACCCTAACCCTGTCTCATATCATGTACTTTTAATCGCGCCAATCCCTATTTGTCAGTCGATATATGTGCATTTAGTTGTTCCAATCCCTATTTGTCAGTCGATGTATGTACATTCAAATGCGCCAATCCCTATTTTTCAGTCGATGCATGTACACTTAATTGCACCAATCCCTATTTGTCAGTCGAAGCAAAATCTTAAATCAGTTTTTAAAAAATTAATTAAAAATATATAAAATATATTATTAAAAACATTTAATTTAAATATAATTTAATTTTGACGACAATAAAAACCGGGTTGCATAATTAAAAAAAGATTTTCTAACCGATTGATTTCAAAATGTAAACTTTGATGTAAAACGTTTTAAAAAAATGGCGAATATTAGCGTTTTTTAGTGTAATTTTTTAAACTTCAACAGCAAATTAGAGCACTTTTTGTTAGTTTTCAGACCTATGTTTTTATACGATTCATAATCAGCATAAAATTCTCTATCATATTCTGCAATAAAAAAAAAAAGGGGGGGGGGGGGAGAGAAACTGCAGTAGCGCTTAATTCTTCTTTCACAAGTACATCTGATGTTACATATGTAATAAATACTGCCAATTGAGGTTTATCTTGAATATCTGTTGATTCATCCAATGCTAAACTGAATGCTTCACAATTTTTCAAGTCATTTAATAAATGCTGTTCAACTTCAACACTAATCTCAGATATTCTTCTTTCAGTTGTATGTCGAGAAACAGAAATATTTGAAATTAACCTTTGAATTTTGCTATTATTAGGATCTAAAACTGAGATCACATCAAAAAGATTCTGTTTTACAAACTCTCCATTGGTGTATAGATGTTTACTTTTTGCAATGTTCCAAGCTATAATAAAACATGCTTCTGTTGTAATACTTGATTCTTTGCTGGAAGATGAAATATTTATTTATTGATTTTTAAATATTGTTTTAAGCAACTCGATTTTATTATTTTTATGACATGAATTTATTGGGTATTCTTCAGAAAAACACATATGTTTTGTTTCATAGTGAAGTTTAACATTACATGTCTTATTATGAGCTAGTTCAGTATTGCAAATTAAACACATAGGTTTATTTTCTTTTTCAATAAATGCGTATTTTTCTGTCCAATCACCATGATATGATCTGTTCTCATCTTCAACTTTTCTTTTCTTACTTTTATTGTGAAGTGCTTTATTGTCATGTTTTGCTATATCCATTTTTCAAACAATATGTCTTCCGGTTATGTATAATTCAAGTTTTTATTATCAAGTAATTCGATTAAACTCTCTTAAAACGTCATTGCGGCTTTGAAAAAAGCCGCATGCGGCTGTTTTCATTACACCAATGGAGAGTTTGTAAAACAGTTCTGAGGTATATTAAATATATATAGTTGTCAAAATACAAAATTTTACTATCAATTTTCACAAAAAAATACTAGAATTCCGACCAAGAAAGAGCTTATAAGAAAGAAAAATTGCCAATTAACGGTCAGAACAGATCATATTATTAAACTATGATGTTCATTTCACCTAAAAAATCTATTTATTTAAAATCTTATTCAAATTTGGACAAGCGATTGTGATTTTAAGAAGATTTTTAAGAAAAAAAAAAGTCTTTGGTCTGGATTTTTTCGCTACAAACATTTATATTTGATACCGCAAAATTTATCATTTTAATGTTTTTTGTCTTTTCATAATTCACAGACCTAATCATTTAACAAAAATATGTCGAAATCAACAAAGTATCATACAGACGCTATAATATTATAGCGTCTGTATTATACTTTGTATGATGATATTTTGTATGATGATATTTTGTATGATGATTAGGGTGGTCCGAAATTGTAAATTATTGAAATTCATTTCTCCACAAGGCTGTCTTTGTTCCTATAAATATTTGCAATATTTTAGCCAAATTTGAAGCAAATCTGATAATATTTAGGGGTTGCTATAAATTTTGACTTTTTGAACACTATGATAAAAAATCAAAAAATTTAAGTTTTCACTGTTATTTAATATCAAATTTAAAAATTAAAGAAACTAACAATTTAAATCAGGTAAATATGAATACTTGCAAAGTATCTAATGAATATAGATCATCTGACCAATTTTCATCAAAGTATTTCAATGTTTCGTAATTTTTAAACAAAAATGTAATATTAAGCAAGAATATTGTGAATATGTTGAAAAATGTATGTTTATTAATCAACAATTTTGTCATCTCTCGCCAACATGGCTGCCTTGGATGAAGTAGGGTATAGCTGGCGGTGACGTTGAACAAAACAAAGTAGGAACTGATTTTGTTCTTCATCCTTTGTAATCGATTCGTTGTACTGTCAAATTAATGCAATTCCACGTTCCGCGCTGTCATTAACAACTTTCATTCTTTGGACTCTCTCTGCCAACTTCTGATATGATTCATTATCTTCGCAATATTTAGGATCTTTTGAAATGAAGTTTTTAGCCTCTTCTCTACCTGCTCAACAACTCGAATAAACTATAGGTTCTCATAGTCACAAATGACTCTAGCCTGTTGAAGTCGGTATTCTTGGAATCTACTCGCTTCAGTGCTAGAGTTGTTTTGGGCAGTTGGAGGTTAACTACCATGGCCCTCTTCACATCCAGATCAACCCGACTATCAAAAAATGCCAGACCTATAAGATGTGCTGAGAAGAACCAAAGGTGTCAAGAAAATGCAGTAAAAGCTGCAACAACGATTGTGTGGTTTGGATACTTTTGGAACTGTTTCAGCATTTGAGCATTATTAAACGGAGCATTTGCAGCCAGAGAAGCTTTGCGCCAAAAAATAAATTTATGCCACAAACAATGCAAGCTCTACTAGATCATTTTTCTCTTGAACAGTCAGAGTAAGCTGATCTTGAAATAGTACCAGTTTCAGAGCATAGATGACATTTGACATCCATTAAGCATAATGCATTGCTCCTGGAGCGCGAAATGTTATCTCAGCACCAACAGAGCCTCCCCCAAGGAAGACCAGACATAACCAAAGTAGTTCAAAATAATCCTCCCTAGGTTGCTTTTTCGTCGAGGGCTTTGGTGTAGAATGCTACCATTTCCTTTTAAAGGACTTCCATATCTCTAATAAAGAGCTCGTCTTTAGCTGGAGAGAATCTCGCTTGCTGAATATATGGCCACTTCTTTTGAAACTGTTTGAACAAGCCAACCTCAGGTCCCTCTGTTCTACCAAAGAGAGCTGTAAAGACATTGCTCAGAACAACCTCCAGAACATGGTGGCGGCAACCAATACTTACAAGCTCACGACCAACTGCTTCCTTGATTAGAACACATGCTCCTTTGTGAATACCTGTGTTTGATGATGTTGTGTCAAAGACTAAACCCTGAAGTTTGTCTCGAATTTTCCAATTATTCAAGATCTTTAAGCAAGCTGCTGCTTGTTCCACTCCTGTTCCTCTTCCAATTTTTGAAACCGCTAACAATTTCTGCAAACCATTTCCAGTTACAATCACTGCAACGCGGTCCACAGTTTCTTTTGAACCAGTAATATCTCGAAGCAGTTTCCCATCCCAGTGTAGAAGCAACGGAAATTCAATGGAAAAGTTGTCTTTGTCATTCGGAGTAATGTTTTTACGAGTAGACATTCGAGATCTCCTGATTGTACTTCGAGACAGACTTAAGTCTGCAAGAGGATGTCCTAGTGCTTTTACCACTGAAGCAATAACAAACATAGTTTTGAGATCTGGAAGGTTAACTCTGTCCTAAGCTCCAGCAACTTCTGGGCTTGACACAATACTTTTCAGACGCTTTGGCTTTGGTGTAGGAGAAATAGATTGCAATGCAGAAGACGGAATCTCAAAACTCGGATCATCATCGCTGTCTCGACTGTCTTCTGAGCTGCTGATGTTGGATGAGACAGGGCCTCTGGAGTGTTGCTGTTTTGATAACCTTGCATCAAATTCTTAATCTAGAGCTCTTTTTCTGGCTTCCTTTGCCAGTAGGTTCATATCAACTTCGGCCATCCTGCAGCTGGTAATATCTTCTCGCTGCATTGCAAGAAATTGCGTATCTTTAGCGATGGTTATTGTCTCCATTGCGGTTTTAGTTGCCAAGTCAAAAAGCTTATAAAGTGTGTCCTTGAACATCTGTTCTTTAATTCTACAGCTTTAATTCTACAGCTAGGTCTGTAGCTCGATTCTTTTTTAGTAGCTGATAGGAATTGTATAATTTCTGAAGTTTTCTTTCACCTGAATCAATTCTTTGTGCTGGGATTCTTGCCTTATTCCACACAACAATCAGCTTTTGAATTGTATGATGAATGCTCTCCATTATTGTGAGATGCTCTTCCAGATGATGAAAGAGGAGACAACGGAGGGCATCTCCATTTGTTGCCAATCTTAATGATGAAAGCTGCTTAGATGCCTTCCCAATGAGCTATACCTCTGCAGAGCTTCTTGTAGTAACTGCCATAAGTGGTGATGAATCTGTTAATATAAGAGTATTAAGTATAAGAAAATAAAAATATTTGTTACCGGAAATAAAAAAAATAATCATTATAAATTGTTTATTGAAATACTGCAGACATGTGCCTATTACAAAATGGGCACCAAATTATAGACAACTAAAAAATGTTAGATATATAAGTGAATTCATAAAGCATCTGCTTTTCAACAAGCATTAATTTATTTACCATTGCTGAGATTGTTCAATTATGCAAAAATTACACAAAAATTTGTATAAATACTTAAAAATTGAGTATTGTCAAAAAAATGATGAAATCATAGCGACCTCTAAAACTGTTCAGATTGGTCCAATTTTTTGTATGGTTATCCTCTAAGCATAGTCGAACAAAATTAGGCTTGTGGAGAGAATGTAGACATATTTTGAATTTTTACCACACAAATCTGGACCACTCTAATGATGATTGTACGTCTTAATGTATGATGTATGATGATTTTACGTCTTTTTTATGATGATTGTATAATATTATAAAATATTAATATTTTATAACTGCCTTAGCTACACCGAGAGGGTATTGCTTTTTAGTTAATTAATTAAAAACGTTTTAAACCAGTTCATCAACTTCCATAATAATATTATAATAATAATGATAATAATAAAAAACGCACGTGCAAACTAAATTATTAACTAAGAAAGAATTCCGGACCAATTTTATCCTGCTCAGACCAATTTATTTTTTTATTTTATTAAACTTTCAGAAAAAAATTATCCGGGCGGTTAATTTTCCTTAGCCTGGGATCATTTTATTCGACGGGTCAATATGACTGTCACAGGTAAAAATAAATTTAAAATATTTGTCACTAAGGTAGTCTTTCTTTTCTTTTTTTTATAATCTTCTCTTACACTTAGTATAACTTTTCCCTCAACTTTTGTTATTGCCCTTGGTTCATCAGAAATTAACCTTTTATATAGAAATTAGCTACCATATTGCTTGCGAGTTTGTTTTTAAAGGCAATAATTATTCATTAACAAATCTTTTCATTTTTAAAATAGGCTTGTATTGCTAGGGGTTTGTAATTTTTTTAAATATAATTATTCTCTCTTATAAATACATTTTTTTTATTTTTAAAATCGACTAAGATTGCTTGCGGGTTCGAATTTTTTTAAAACCTTTTTTTAATATTTTTACTTTTAATGTATATATACATTTTTATACAAAATTGCAAAAATAACTTGCAACATAATTTTGTTTAATAATAATATAAAAATATACTACATATGTGGGAGGACGAAAGAAGCAATGCAAATGAAATATTTGTATTTTATGTTATTTTACTTTATATAAAAAAATTTTATCCTTTTAAAAAAAAATATTTCGCTCCTTTAATCAGGAAATACTCCGTTTCAGACGGCAAGTTTTGTCAGACGGCAAGTTATTCCAAATATTAACAACCCTGAGTGAGAGAGAGAATTTACGGACATCAAATTTACATTTTAGTTTGCATAATTTGAAATTATGTCCTCGAGTGTAAATATAGTTGTTAATTAAAAGGAAACTTGGTTTATTTAGGCAAACTAAATTGTTCTGAATTTTGTAACATGTAATCATGTCTTGCTTAAGCCGTCGAATTTCTAGTAGTTTCAAACCAAGAATTTTAAGTCTATTTAAAATGAAAAGTTATTTAGGTTAGCAATTCTTTTGGTAAAATGTCTTTGTACTCTTTCCACTATTTTGTTCATTTCAATCCTCGAATGCTTGAAACGCGGAAGATATTTGAAATACGATTATTGTAATTTATGTAAGAATCCATGGTCACACCAAAATCTTTTGGGTTTGTAGACCAGGTTAAATTATGATCTCCTAATTGATAGTTATAATAATTTATATCTTTACAAAATGTTTTTGAACAGAGATAAACTTTACAAATGGCAACAGCAAGATCGTGACTGTAATCGGCATCCTTAAATGAACTATATAGCTTGATATCGTCAGCATCTAACATTAGAGAGCAATTAAGATCTTTCACTATAGAGGGTAGATCATTAATATACAACAAGAATAACGTTGGACCCAAAACGCTACCCTGTGGAACTCCACTAAGAATGCTGGTCGGGTTTGATGGTGAATTTCTAACCAGAACCCTTAGATATCTGTTGGAAAGAAATGCTGATATTCAATCAAGCAGGTTATCTATTATACCGTACTTTGCAAGTTTTTTCAAAAGCTTTGGATGAGGTACAGAGTCAAATGCTTTTTGAAAATCAATGTACACTACGTCAGTAATTAAATTGCTGTCTTAAGCTTTATTCCAGTCATTAGCTGACTCTAGAAGATTTGTGCACGTAGATCTTTTGGATAAAAAACTGTGTTGATTAGGTGCTATTAGATTGTTTATATTAAGATAATCAGCAATACTTGAATTAACAATACTTTCCATGACTCAACAGCTAGTACATGTGAGGGATATAGGTCTATAATTTTTAGCATCTGAAGTAGATCCTTTTTTAAAAATAGTGGAAACCGAAGCTTGAAGCCGCTTTTTTGGTAACGAGCTTGACGTAAAATTTGATTCAAATATATATGAAAGCGGAATACATATGAGGCGTTGCGAACGAAAGGGACACACCAACCAAAATCAAGTTTTAAGTAAATCGCGTTTGAAGTTTCTAGACTGAAATTTGCAAAGGGGCACACCAACCAAAATCAAGTTTTGAGTAAGCGCGCGAAATTACACTTTTTCCTACCACGTGGTAGAAGAGTTTACACCCCCTCCCCCTCTGTGGTAGTTGTGTTGGTTGCTGTGCCTCTTTCGGACGAACGTTTTACTCGTTACAAAGTGTGTTTCTTCAGATTTTATCACGTGTAAATAACAAGGGATTTTCAGTCAGAAAGAGGTCCACTGACACGTTGATCTTGTGTTATATTGTAGATGACAGACTAAAGTAAAAAATGGTTAAAGAAAACGGATTTTCGAAAATTGGTTGGTGTGCCCCTTTCGTTCGCAACGCCTCATATTATATGTGCTAACTGTTTTAAAAGTATATTTGGTATACCGTCAGATCCAAATGATGGGCTAGGTTTTAGATTTTTTAGTTTTTTATGAACTATCTTTGCTGAAAAATCTACGAAATCCATCTTAATATGTTCACTAAAAAAAGTATTTATTTTTGGCTAATTTCCGTCATCTACGGTAAAAACACTTCTAAAGTGTTTGTTAAACATTTCCGCAATTTCAACATTTCTAGTAGTAAAGTTGCTGTTGGTTTTTAGAAGATATATTTATTTGGGATTGTTTAGATTTTTATTTACGTAACTATAAAACTTACTTGAGTTATTTTCTTTGACCAGTTTTAGTTCCACATATTTGTAGTGTATGGATAAGGCTTATTTTACATTTTAATGCATATTCAATTAATAACTTTTTGTGCAAGATGGTCTTAGTGATCAACCATCTTTTCTATAAAAATGATTTGCGAAGTAGCATTTTATAAATATACTTTGGATAAGAACGACTTTTTTTTTATTGTATATTGTTCTGATTGGAACAAAACTATCAATACCTTTACGAAGATGATCAGAAAAGATGTTCCAATACTCTTGAGTTGTAAAAACAAAAGAACTATCGAAGTCCCAACCTATTTTTGATGAATGAGAAACAAAACCAATTACATCTGTATTATTGAAATCGTAAAAAGATTCAGAGTTTGTTTCGGGCCGATAATAATCAAAAGTGTTTATATGAAAAAGGACTGAGACTGGTAATGGGTAATATGAAAAGACTTGACAGGTATGTTTTTAGATAAATCTTCTGCAGACCTGCCAATCTTTAGTTTACTGAACTATTAAGTTTGAATTAAAAAGTTAGTTTTTCATTTTTTAATACAAAAAAGATTATATTTTTTTAGCAAATGTTTTTGCTATATTTTTTTTTATTGCTATTATTTCAGCAAACTATAACCTATTTATAATAATTCCGAGCGCTTAAAAAAACACAAAATTATTAGAAATTCTTGTAAAAGACGATATTCTTGAAGTGTGTATTTACAATTTAATGAATCTTATTGTGTCACAGAGGGCGTTTCAAGGAATAAAATAAGGAGGAAGAGGGGGCGAATACTTAAAAATTTTTAAGATGTTTCTTAAAAAAGGTCCTCAGAACTATAATTTACTCTACTTCAATGTGTCAAATATCTGACTAGCTGACTATATTTGTTGTAAAGCCGACTAGAGTCAACCGGGGTAAAATAGGTATAAAACTGAGGTGGTTTTTGTTTGTAGTTGCACTGGTTGAACTGTAACTAATTTTACTGAAATTTTATTTCAAAAACTTTATATTTAACCTATTAAGAAATAAAATCAATTTAAAGAGAATAATTTTATTTTACAATATTTTAGATAGCGCCTATATCCATTTTACCCTATTTTACCCCAGAATGTGGGGTAAACTGGGTATACTATGGGGTTAAATGGGTAAGGAGGTCTTATGATAAAACTTAGATTTTTAAATAGATATAATTCAAAACAACTGAATTCTTCTAAAATTTTATTCAAACTTATGCAAAACTGCACTTTTTGTGATCAAAATATGTGTGGAAAGTGTACATTTATACAGCACATATGTATATTTGGGTGATATTAATCCACAAAATTTGTTTAGTCTTACGCTTCCTTAATTAAACAAATCTCACAAACCAATCTAGGATAAAGCTAAGGGAATTTGTATTGTTCACAAATGAACAATCTAATTACAAATCACGAATGAACACAATCACGAATGACCACAAATTGAATAATCACAAATGAACGTAAATCAATCTAGCTATTAAGCTAAAGGAATTTGTATTGTTCACGAATATTACAGAAAGGTTGTGGCAATTTCTTCGAGATACTGTTATCCACTATGTCATCAATGTCATCCTTTTCAGGAAAAATAAAAATTAAAAGCTTCACAATGTACAAGCCTTCATCTGGGCTTTCAATCGCAAGTCCGTAGAACTCATGGTTTATATTTTTACCAGCATACTTCATCAGCACCCAATCCTCAACAACTAAATTGAAATTGTCCTATTTTTCAGGGACTTTCTCAATCTCTTCAATCACTATTTCTTTTGTTTGTTGGTTAGGCTTCCATTTTTGAAACCTGTTATTTTGCATTTCTTTGCCAATCTGCCTTTTTCTTCATTAAACATCCTGGTTGCCACATCCTCGGTTGTTAGGACTTCTCCAACCTTTGCCTGCACTCTTTTTTTTTCCAGCATTGCTAATTGCATCCACGTTATTTCGTGAACAAGTTGGAGAAATTGTTTTCAAAAGTGACCGCTGCAGCACTTAAAAGCGAGATGCAGTAGATTTGTTACTGTTAGTGTCCAGAGTCTCTAAAAATAAAACAGTTGGTTGAACTTAAAGCATAGGTCTGTGTGCTTCTGACTCGGTAACGTTTGAAGTCAAAACCACTGGCTGTTGATCAGCTAAATAGCACAGTGTGTGAGCAATTAAGCGTTCTTCGTCAGTGGTAAGAACGGGGAGTCGTTCAGAACCAACTCGCTTTGGAGTTTGAACTACCTATCCACTCCTTTAAGTTTAAAATAGAGTTCTCTTTTCCTTGAAATTTTGTAAACTAAACTTTTTTGTTCAATGATAAGTCTTGCATTTTCCAAGTCCTCTTTTGCAAATTTAAGAAAACCCACAATTGTTTGCAATTTTAAGAAAACCCACAAATATATAAGCCTATTTTATAAGACTGAAAATGCCCACAAAGAGTTCAAAGGAGTACCGCAAGTAACTAGATAATCTCTTTTTGATGGCTACAATATTAGAAAAAATATTTTTTTCACACAAAAACTTCTCATGAATATTGATGGAGAGTTGACCTAAAATTTACAAAGCGTAAAATATAAGTTGAATGCCAGCGAAATATCCAATGTGAAAATCCGTTTTTAAACTTTACCAATAAATCAAATATTTGTTTAAAGTCATATCATTTAACACTTTATCTGTTGTATACTGTTTAGCTTAAGCTATATTTTAGATTGGAACACCTTTCAACATTTTTAAGCAAAAAATGGTAAAAAAATCTTTATACCCTTTGTAATTACTTCATTTCATAAACAAAAATAGAAAATAAGTGTTTGTTATTTTTGGTTATAATCTGAGCCACCGAGAGCCGTCACGCTGCCTGGGACAGCAACCCTGATTGGCGCCCTTATTTATTAAAATTTCCTTATATTGTAGATAAAGGACCTTTTTTTTTAGGTACCTTCTTTTCATTAGGCGCTACTTGGATATCTGCCGCCCGGGACAAACTGTCCCTTACGCCCTTCTCCTTTCGGTGGCCCTGGTTATGACATAAAAGTAATCAACCAATCATAGAATATTGTCAAATTTATTATTTGTTTCTAATTTATTTTAATATTATTATTCAATTAAAGGCTATATCATAATCATCATTAATGCATATTATATATATACATATATATATATATATATATATATATATATATATATATATATATATATATATATATATATATATATATATATATATATATATATATATATATATATATTGTAGTTATTTTAGGTGCTCCCAGAAGTCTTTAAGGTTTATATAAATATATATATTTATATATATATATATATATATATATATATATATATATATATATATATATATATATATATATATATATATATATATATATACATATATATATATATATATATATATATATATATACAGTATCGAACAAAACAAGTATAACCAAATAATGCTAGGTAAGTTTCTTTATATAAAAGAGCTGCATTTTTTCAATTTAGAGAAATAACTATGTAGCTGTTTAGAGACAACGTTTTTTAAGTTTTCACAAAGTTCATTATTTGTACACAAAAATTAATGAATTAATCAAAAGTATTAAAAAAAGTTGATTTCCTTCTGGACAAAACAAGTGCAACTCGACAAAATGTTGACCAAGCTGTATTTCGCTATCAATATTTCGTGGCGAATCCTTTGTTGTCGATCACAGCCTTGCATCTTCGAGGCATAGATTCGATCAGGTGATCAATGAAACTTTGTGGAATTGCTGCCCAGGCCTTTTGGATTTGTTCAAACAGTTGATCCTTATTACGAACACCTTCACGATTAATTCTGCGGTTGACAATCTCCCACAGGTTCTCGATAGGGTTGAGATCCGGAGATTGAGGCGGCCAATCTATCACCGATAGGTGGTTGTCTTGAAACCACTGCTTGACTACTTTTGCAGTGTGTTTCGGATCGTTGTCTTGCTGAAAAACCCATTTTATTGGCATATTCCATTCAGCATGAGGTAACATAACATCTTTAAGGATATTTTTTTACATGAAACGGTCCATTATTCCATCGTTTCAATGTATTGGACTTAGACCGTTAGCAGAAAAACACCCCCAGACCATTACATTGCCTCCACCATGCTTCACGGTCTTATTGCAGTAATGTGAATCGAGGAATTTTCCGGCCGGTCGACGTACACGGCAAATGCCATCGCTCCCAATGATGTTGAACTTCGATTCATCACTGAACAGGACAGTTCGCCATTTCTGCACATTCCAGTCAATATGAGATGTAGCAAACAGGAATCTTTTCTTCTGGTTTCTTAGTGAAATCAGCGGTTTCTTTGCAGGGCGGCTTCAACAGCACGTCGTCTGATTGTTCGGTCCGATACAGGCAGCTCTAATTGCTTTTGTATCTCGACTGATGATATCCAGGGATCCTTCTTGACGGATCTGACGATCATAGAACCCTCTCTAGAAGTGGTGGAAGCCGGTCTTCTACCTTTGTTATCTGCTGTCAACTTCCCCGTAGAACGATATTTGGAACATAGTCTTGATACGGTCCATTTTTTCACGCGATATTTATCACAAATACTTTTTTGTGACATTCCACTTACGTAATCGCCAATAATTTTCTTCCTTATAAAAGTTATAAAAATAAATAATCACGCTTCTCAAGACTTACCGTGTTACATTTACCTTGTGATGATACAATAATGCTCTGTGGAACACAGCGTCTTGGTTGGATGTGGACTGTATTGATGTAATGAAACACTTGTTGTATTTCACTTCTTGTATTGATATTCTTTGATAAAACACTTTGATAAAACTCACTTCGATAAACTGTCTTGATAATACTGACTGATTGACTTCCATATACTGACTGAATTACATGTCGATTTACATGTCTCTTATATAGTAAAATGAACCTGTGTGAACCTGTTCTGGATGATTCTAGATACTTCTTTTCGATGCTTCTGAAAGATTCTGGATGCGTCTGGATGCTTCTGAATGTTTCTGGATATTTCTGGATGCTACTGGATGCTTCCAGATGCTTCTCCTGGAAACTTCTGGAAGCTTCTGCATGCTTCTGGAATCTTCTGGATACTTCCTTTAATTATTAAAAAACTTCCGTGACGTTGACACGGACCAGACTTAAGAAAAAGAAACAAACCAAAAAAGTTGCACTTGTTTTGTCCGCTGCAAAATGGCACTTGTCAACAAAATCCTGCTTGTGTGCTGTCACCTGTCAGCAGATTGTTCATGACATGGCATGCTGTGACTCCAGACTCCTGAACTGTTTGCTGTGGTAGTATAGTTCGTTTCGTTTTTAAGACATGTAAAATTAGGAACACTTTTTAGCATTGTTCGATGTTGGTTGCAAATGTTTTGTCCAATACTGTATGTATATATATATATATATATATATATATATATATATATATATATATATATATATATATATATATATATATATATATATATATATATATATATATATATATATATATATATATATATATATATATATATATATACAGTGCTCGAAGTGAAGAAAAAAAAGTAATGGGATGGTATTCGGTAAATTCAAAATACCGTCCCGCCTAACGATTGTTATACATAGAGATTTATAAAAAGGTGGCGGGATTTGTTTATACTTTAAAAAAAGGTTGCGGGATGACATCCCGCCGGCATATTTTGAAACCTTATACACAAGCTCATAAAAAGGCATATGCGCAATCTGATTTGCTGATTTGAAAATCACATCCGTGATTTTCAAAATCATATCTTAAAAATAAAGATTGGAAAAAATTAGTTTCTTTTCCTAATGGTTTTTATAACTATACGATAAAAAAAAGACAAGCATTGTAACAAACTATAAATTAGATAGTAAAATTTGACTATGTTGTGATTTTCATACGATAGATTTTTCAAAACAGTTTTAAAATTTACCTAGAAATATCAATAGAATATTATTAACTTGGTATAATTTTGTTCAAAATAAGTTCCCATTAATCCTATCATTAAGCAAGAAAAAAAGTTGGGACAAAATTACCTAATTTCTTTTCAGAACTTCCCACTTATTACTCCCATACATTTAAATTATACACATCACTAAAACAATTAAAGTTTGAGAATATTGCTTATTAGTTGTTATAGCTAGCCTAGATTATTTGCAACACTCTCAAATTAAAAGCAACTGTAAGCAAGAGCTAACTTATATTGTCTTTGGTAATGTATAGTAATAAAAGATTACAAACCATTGTAGTATAATAAGCTATAAGAAAAAATCTTTCACCTGATGTCCACAATATAATAAACTGATTACCAAAAGGAATAACTCTCAACTTACCATACCTTTATTAAAAACTAAGTGTGAAAAGGTAGAAAGAAAAATTGCAAACATACAAGTTCATGTTGTTATTTTCAATTTCAAAAATCAATACATGTAAAGCACATGTTTGTTGATATATAGCTTTTAACCTAAACAAAATATTGGTTATTGTATTCTATAATTGGTAAAAAATGTTTATACTTTAATAGCAACTGATGGTAAATAATATTACAAGATGTCTGCCAATATTTTAAGGTGGATTTCCATGACTTTTCCCTGATATTTCCCTGATCTTCTACCTGTTTTCCCTAATTTATTTTAAAGTTACCCAAAATCAACTTCACAAAAGTTGACCTAGATTCGTTTAGAAAAATGCTCTTCAACTGCAAAAATATAAACAATAATATAACCCACATTAAATGTATCAAGAGAAGTTTATAAAACTGCCAAATAAACCTTTATATTATGTGTACCATGTACTACTTATTTAAGTTATGTAAGTTTGATGAAATGCCATTTTCCCTGATTTCTCCCTGATTTTTTTTTACGGATATCGGAATTCCCTGACTTCTCCCTGTTTTTCCTGATTTCACTGATCTGGCAGACATTCTGTATTAAATAAAGCAACAACCTTTGATAAACTTTATATTTATTATGCTAAAAATTTATTTTACATTATATACTCCTGAAGAAAAAAAATGTGTCTGCTCTAAAAAATTAAAAAAACTTAAATAAAATGTATTCCATATTTCCAAGTTTTATGAATAGTTTCATTATTTAATTTTTGGTATAACCAATAAAATCAAATGTGCTTTTTTGAATTTCTGCGAATACCTCTTGTATAATAATATTAAAATAGAGACGTGTAATGTTTTATTTTGAAGCAATATAAAATTAATAAATTTTTTAATAAAAAGCTTTTTTTATTACAATAATTGCCATAATTCACCTTTATTTTATTAAATTTTTTGACTTCAATACTCTTTGCTAGCTTGTAATATAGTTTATAAAATATTGACGTATCAGTCAATATTTTATAAACTATCCTTATCAGTCTTCTTAAAAATTAGGTTAAACAGCAACTTTATAAAAATTTGTAGATTTATACGGAACATGTAAGCTAATTTTTTAAAACACCTGTAAAAATTTTCTTTTTCCAAAAACTTAAATGTTAAATTCTTTATAATTAACAAGTTGGTATAAAGATGCAGTAATAAGCTTAGAACAACCTCTCCTCAGATTAAAATTTACACTTTGCATACTTTAAGTACTTTACCAGTAGCCTGGTGCAACTGCATATAAATTTTGTATCAAACATGCTTTTTAGATCATGGACATTACATTCATTACTTTTTTTTCATTAAAACGTTTAATTTTAACCACTTAGTTTTTTTTTTTTAAATCTTTTTTTTTTAATTGTTACGATAAAAAAATACCACAACCATTTGCATTTTTTTAATGCCATAACTGGTTTACTTATTTTACTTCGATACTTTTTCTTGCTTTTAATTTAAAACTCTAATGTTCGAGTCATTATAATTAACATACAAATCAATTAATAAATAAAGTTCTTCACCAGTAGTCTGGTAAAACTGCATATAATCTTTGTATGCAAAAGTATTTTTTAGATTTTTACCAGTGAAAATTCTCTTGTACAAATAGATTTTGATACCTTTTAAATACTCTGAAGAGTAATATAATAAATTGAATTTCCTGTGTTGATAGTAACACAAGACGAGTATTGATTAACTTTACTTTGAAAAATTTATTTCGAAAAAGTGGTTGTTTTGGTTTTAATTATATATAGGGGAGACCGGGGCTAGTTGGCTCGGTTTTTACTCTATGAGCTCTGTAGCCCTAACAGTACATTTTTTTAAAAAATATTAAAGTGTAGCCTTAAAGAGTATGGATTAGGGTATCTTATAAAATTTGCATTCATTTACAAAAAAAAATTCTTGAGGCCTTTACGGACCCTCAAAAAAAAAAAAAATTTTGCGCCAACTTACCCCACCACGGGGTAAGTTGGCGCAAACTATAAAAATGATTATTAATGCACTATTAAGTGCAAAATTAATAGAAATTTTTTAAAAATTAATTTTTGCAACAATTTTATCCCAAAATTCAATATTACTTTTAGCTGGTACCTAATATTAGTCCGTATAAAAGCAAAACAGTAACCCACCTTTTATCTGTGGAAAAAAAAACTAAAAAAATTTTTTTTTAATTTTTTTGTAAGAATAAATATATTCAATATTGTTAAAAATAAAAAAAATAGAAAAAAATAATTTTATAAAAATAAATATTTTTTTCCATAGTAAATGCTATGAGCCAACTTACCCCGTGAAATATTTGTCAACTTACCCCGAAAGCTTTTTTTTTTAATAAACAGTCTATAGATCCTGAAAAACGGCAGCTTTGAAAAAAAAGTCTGACTGGATATAGTAAACCAATTGTGACTGGAACTTTTACAATAATTTTTTTTTCATGCGAGTAAATATTTTCTTTGTAAAGTACAAAGGAAACGATGTTCTAAAAGTTACGTTTTTGTCATAAAAACGCATAAATCTCAATATCTCCCATGCGCATGCGCGAATGCTGACAATATTACAGTGAATGATGAAATGGTCAATAAGGAAGTTTCTGAGTAATTTTTGTTACTTTCTGATGAAAGGCTCTAAAGATAAACGCAGTTCGTCAACTTACCCCTGCGGCCAACTAGCCCCGGTCTCCCCTATATATATATATATATATATATATATATATATATATATATATATATATATATATATATATATATATATATATATATATATATATATATATATATATATATATATATCATCCAAAACTATACATAAAATATCTGAAAACACCAGCTAACGAAAAAATTTACAAAGATTACAAAATTTTTTTTGAAAAAATTCGAAAAATTAAAAAAAAACTTACTATTGAAAATTAATAAGATTAAAAATGACTCAAAAAGCACTTAAAGCAAGTATTGAAAGAAATTACTGGAAAACAAAAAACATGCTCAAGCTCTTTGCCACAAATGCTTAAAGTCGATAGCAAAAGCTTGTATGAACCACAAATAATAGCTCATGAAATAAATATTTCACTGAAATTGGATCAACTCTATCAAGTAAAATACCAAAAACCTAAACCTTATTTTATGATTTTTTGATACCTATTGATAAAGATATTTGCTCTGAAGAATTATTTGCCGAACTATCATTTGATGAGTTTGAAAAAGCTTTCAAACCTTTAAAAAAAAGTAAAGCACCTGGTGCCGACGAAATAAACGGAAATATTGTTATAGATTGCTTCGAACAATTAAAAAATATTCTTTTTAATTTTTCAGAGCATCTATTCATCAAGGTATTTTTTCTGAACGTTTAAAACTTACCAGGGTTCCCCCTATCCATAAAGAAGGCAACAGATCCATTATCAGTAATTATCGTCCCATCTCTGTTCTTTCTATATTTTCTAAAATTTTAGAAAGAATCATCTTCAACAGAGTATACAATCATTTTAATTACAACAACTTACTTCATGAAAATCAGTATGGTTTCAGAAAAGGGAGTTTAACTAAACATAGCATTATTTAATTTATACATAACATCTCTGAATTTTTTGAAAAATTTCAATATACACTAGGTGTTTTAATTGACCTATCAAAAGCTTTTGATACGGTCGATCACCACATTTTAATCCAAAAAGTTAAACATTATGGTTTAAACAATAAAATCTTAAAATGGTTTGAAAGTTATTTAAGAAATCGAAAACAACTTGTGTATAGTAATGATGGTCAGCAAAGTGAACCCTTGAGCATAACCGGTGGTATCCCACAAAGTTCTATTCTCGGACCACTACTATTTTTAATCGTGTCGCACAGCTCAACCTACAAAAACCTGCACCTACAAACTTGATCTACAAAATAAAACATCTACTATTATTTTTTTTTTTTAATTTATTTATTTATTTATTTTTGTTCTTTTTATTACATTATAAATAAGCATTTCATTACAATATTTAAAATAAAAATATATAATAATAAAAACATATATATATATATATATATATATATATATATATATATATATATATACATATATATATATATATATATATATATATATATATATATATATATATATATATATATATATATATATAGTATATATATATATATATATATATATATATATATATATATATATATATATATATATATATATATATATATATATATATATATATATATATATATATATATATATATATATGTTTTTATTATTATATATTTGTATTAAAAATATTGTAAAGAAATTTAAAAAGATAAGTTTGAAAAATCGGCTCTATAATAAAAATAACATACCGTAAAATGTAATAATTAATATCTTTCGATGAATACAAATTATGGAAAGAAATAGACGATGAATTGGTTTTACATTTAAACATAAAACAAAGAATATTAAAAATGTTAAGCTCATATATATTAAAAACTTTCATTTCAAATAATAGAGGCTTGGCATGAGTATAACAGTCTTTAAAATATATGAGACGTGCTACATGCTTCTGCTGACAATAAAGAGGTTTAAGTTTAATTTTCTTTGCACTACCCCAAGCAATGTTTGCATAGTTTATGTGACAATGAATAAATGAGTGATATAATTGTACTAAAGTAGATTTATTTAAAACATTTCTTGCTTTGTACAATATTCCTATACTTTTTGAAATTTTACTTGATAAGTTTTTAATGTGATTTTTCCATGTAAGATTTTCATCAATACAAACACCTAGAAAGTTGGTTACTGTTACTTGTTTAATTTGTATATTGTCAATAACAAGATGAGGCATGTTAATTGGCAGTTTATGTTTTTTGATAAGAGAATGGAAAAGAACCCATTTAGTTTTATAAATGTTAAGAGATAATTTGTTAGTCTTAAACCAGTCAGATATTTTGATTAACTCGATGTTCAAGCAACTAAATAAAGTAGGAATGCTTTTGTGTGACATAAATAAATTGGTGTCATCAGCAAACATAATTGTTATTAAATCCGAGGCTTTGTATAAATCATTAATATAAATAAGGAAAAGAAGAGGTCCTAATATGGATCCTTGAGGAACTCCATATGTAATATTTAACAAATTTGATGATAATGTTTCATCGGTGTAAACAAATTGTTTGCGATTAGTTAAATAACTTTTTAACAATTTTAAAACATCGCCTGTTATACCACAACATTTTAATTTTTTAGCAAGAATTTTATGATTAATGGTATCAAACGCTTTCGCTAAATCAATAAATACTCCCAATGTGAATTTAGAATTATTAAATGAGTCTGATATACTTCTTGTAAGCTACTAAAAAGTGGAAATAACTTTTAGATGTTACTGAGGCCAAAATTGATTTCAACCGATTATAGGTCTTTTTTAATTCGACCAATTTATGATGTTTTCAATTTCGAGCGACTTTTTTCTCAACCTATTTTAGAGACTTATTTTCAACCGATTTGCGATAATTTGATTTTCAACCGATAATAAGCGATATTCATTTCAACCTAGTCTATTTTTTTACTGTTTTTTCTTTGCACTTGCAGGATTTTTTTTTCAAAAACCATTAAATATAAATCAAGAATAGACAAGTTTTTGTTTCAAGAATTTAATCAACAAGAAGCCAATGTCATATCAGCTATTGAAAGTTACTGACCTATTTTTATTATTTCTACTATTATCTGCCATTTTCATTTAACCTAAATGCATACAAAAACAAACTTGTATATATATATATATATATATATATATATATATATATATATATATATATATATATATATATATATATATATATATATATATATATATATATATATATATATATATATATATATATATATATACAGTACGGTTTAACCCACGAACGCACTGGACACGTGCTGGGAGGCTACGGAGTTTAAGAGGCCAGAGCATCTAAGAGAATTTTTGAAAGAAATATTATCGGCTTCTATCGTTGAATTCCTCTTATGTCCCAGATATTTTTAATCTTTGCAATAACAGCGCATACGACGTATCGCAAAATGGACTTTTTTTTTTAACGACTTGAAAGAACTTTCGAGTTCGAACACAATGATAAAAATATAAATAAATTTAATAAATATATAAAGCAAATATAAAAACAACAAATAGTTAAAAAAATAAATTATTAAAAGAGAGAATACCAAAAGGAAAAACGTAACGAAATTTAAAAAGATATTGGAATAAAAATAATTTAAACAAAAGATTTACAATAAAGTTTTCAAAATTGTAAAAGATTTTCAAAAATGGAATGCGTTTTGATGGAATTAGTTTCAGAACTTTTAATGATTCAGAATGGAATTCGAAGCCAAAATGGAATTCGTTTTTATGAGACTTGAGTTAATATTTTTTTAATAGTTTGTTTGTGTATAATTTTTTATACAATTACTTGTATTTGTAAGCTAAGAGTACCCCAACTTAAGATATTTGTAAAGTGTTAGCCGGCGTTATTTTCATTTTTAGTAACAATGTATAAATACAATTTATTTACGACCTTTATTTTTCAGTTTGTTGTTTAAAATGTTTGTTTTTTATATAATTTTTTTATTTAATTGCAAAACTTAAATTCCCGTTTATTATATTATTATTATCTTTTTTTTTTTTTTTAATGAGACATTCATTATAAATATACGTTCTAAAAGTAATATTTATCTTATGAGATGCGATTTAGTGAACGGATTAATTATTTATTTACAAATTAGGTATTTTAATTTTTAAATTACTAGAAGGCAAACAAACCTAAAAAAGTTTTTAAATTTTAATAGGTCAGGAAAACCTTTAGGCAAATCAGTCCCTTCTCCAGTTTTTAATGAAACTCAAGATAAAAATCCCAATACTTTTGTCCACAAATTACAGGAAGTGCAAAAGTTACAAATATTTAAAACTCAAAATGGCAGCCTTGGTACAATTAAAGGCCATTTTGAGTTTATAACAAATTTAGGCAACAAATTTTAATTTCTTGGAAATTATTTTGAATTTACATAAACAGTGCTTTCACATAAATATGATAAAAAAGACATATTTATCATGTTTAAAGTAATAATCTAAACATTGAACCTCAAAAATAAGAAAACTTTGGCATCATATCAACTCGAAAATCTAGTTTCATCTCACAAAAAAACAATTGATTCATAAGTTCAACATAGCAAAGATAAAGTTTTTGTCAAAAGATATTTTTTGGGTTGTAAAAATAACTAGATACAGCAAAAGTACAATTTAGGCGCCGGTACAATATCGGCAATCTTACCCTACATAGTTCAAACAACCCTCGTGATAACTACGCTGAGCCTAAATCAAATAGTAATCAAAGCAACGATGATTTTAACAATCCTGCTAATTAAAACCGTGACAACTTGGAGTTGATCAACCATATCTTGTCAAATCCACCCAAAATAAATATAAAAAAATTGACTTCTCATCATCAGTGTACAGTGATTCTGGAGGCAAACTTTGTCGAGCTCATTCAGACATGTTCTTTAGAACGGAAAATAAAGAAGGCAGAAAAGTATTATGCAATTGGCTTCAGTTTTCAAAAGAAAACGGAAGACTGTGCTGTGTACCTTGCTACTTTTTTGGAAAATTGAAGAGCAGCTTATGTAAAAAAAGAGGATTCCGGAAATTGCAACATGCCAAAACCTCTCTTAGTTAACATGAGCAGAGCATTTTCATGCCATTGCCGATTTCTTATCTCGAAGTGTCATGGGAAAGATAGATTTAGAGTTCACCAAGCAATACCAGATTGAAAAAGAGTATTGGACCCGAGTTCTGTGACGAACAGTTGCAGTTATCAGGCATCTCTTTTTTAGGTTTGTGCGTAATATATAGAAAATTTAAGTACATAAATTTAAATTAATAGTTATAAAATAAGTTAAATTTATGCGGTTCACTTTACGTGATATCACTTATCACGTAATAATGCTGATGAAGTTTTTTTCAAAATTGAAAATAATTGGATACTTTACTTATTGTTCATTCTCAGTGAATTTTCATTCCACGGATCAGACGAAAAACTAGGGTCGATACGCAACGGAAACTTTATTGGATGTATTGAGCTATTAGCAAAACTTGATCTTTTCCTCGTCTAACACTCGATAACTCATGGAAACAAAGGAATATAAGAAGAAATATAAAAAAATACTATAAGAAGAAATTAGTGATTTGAATAGCACAAAAATTTTACTAGATAATGGAAAAGAACTGCAAGTAAAACATGTCATTGAAATAATAATGATTGATGCAAAAGTAGACAGCTTTGTCTGAGGCCATAAACTCAAGTCAGAGTAGTTCTGTTTGTGGATGCTCACCAAAAGATACAAATAATATTGGTGCCAGCCTGGAAAAAATTACCAGGTAAAAGGCTTGGAGTATGGCTTATCTACACTGCATTGCTGGATCAGATGTTTTGAGTGTTTTCTACTCACAGCATACACATAGGTTTCGTGAATATCATGCTCAAAAAGCTTCATGATGTTCGGAAAATGAGGATGTTTTGAAATTTTTTTGCAGTAATGCAAAACTTTGTGATGTCCATGTTTAGACTTTGATTAGTTTGTGCACAGCGTATCATAATCCTGTCTATTCTAATTCTTTCCGCCACTTTGCACAGTATAAAGGTGAGACACACCACCTTGTATATACCTTGGTTTTGTTTTCTTTTTAAGTGTAGATGTAACATTTGATTTGCGTTAAGATTTTAACACTCCTTAGGGTGTCGTTAAACCCTAGCAAATAAAGTTAATTAACCTTTAAAATTTTAAAAGTTTAAAAGTTTAGTGAAGATTTTAAAACTCATAAAATACATACAAAATTTTTTTACAGTATAATCTTAAATGTATTTATGAAATACTTCTTTTTCTGAAGTAAACTGATAAAGTTTACTTTTTACAATCAAATATGTTGTTCGGATTGGATTTAGTGTCTACTTTAATCTCATCAATATAATTTTTTTTTTATCTTTGGTTGGTCCTCATCAACCAAAGAAAAAAGGTAGATTATTTAAGACTTCAATTCTTTGGTCATATAAATAAAGCCATAATAATAAAGTTGAACAAATAAAGTTGAATGCTTTGCAAGTCACCAAGTAAATTTATTTTATAAAGAATCACCATAAACAATTTTTTTAACTTTTTCGGTATTTAAAATCTCATCATGTTATAACAGGTTGAAAAGACAACTTTATTTTACACAGAGTTAATGATTATTAAACTGTAATTTACAAAATTTTCTTTACAAAAATAGTTAAATTTTTACCCAATAATATAAGGTTTATGTAGAGCCTTCGAAGGCACTGTGAAGACAATAGAAAAATCAAAACTAATTGTAATTTCAATATATTGTAGCACTTCTACATTTTTTTTTGTTTGCACACTTCTGGCGCCCCTATTATCTTGACGCCCAGGGCACATATTTCCCTTTTGCCCATCCTTCTCGGCGGCCCTGCTCTTCTCTCATTCAAAAAAAAGGCGCCAATTTTGAAGGTTTTCAGTACATTTTGTTTATAATTTTTTTACATTTATGTTCTCGTTATTCCGAGAACAAGATTACGAGATTGAAAAATGACCGAGATTTCCGAGACCGAGAGAGACGAGTAAAATTTGTGTCATATAAAAATATAACGTTTCACTATTTAATATTGTGGTCCTTTTACTATAACGTTTCACTATTTAATATTGTGTTCCTATGCTTTACAACAAACTAAAATCCAAAAATACTACAACTACAAAATTAGATAACTTGAATTCTCTGATAACATTATTAAAGTAACTTTTTAAACATAAACGACAATAGCAAAAACTTTGTCAAAACGTGTTTAGGTTTAATTTTAGGTTACGCGTAATTCTTAAACATTTTTGCTTTCTTGTCATTATTTAGTAGTTTAATTGATACACATCTAATGTGCAGTTATTAAAAAGTAATAAAGATTACAAAAATGATTTTACGGAGATGGATTTAATATGTAAAGAATATGAGTTTTTATTTTGATTAAATAATTTAGTGTCAGTACTTTATTTGGGTTTAATAAAACACTTTTAAAAAAATCTTTAGCATCTTGTAATTAAAGGTTTTCACGAATCCGTTTATATTGAAACTTTTTTAGAAAACTTTTTAAATTACTTTTCACTAATAGAGCTAAAAGACATTTCTCTAATTCGATTGCGCATCTGATTTCTCAGCTTCAAAAAGAGGCTAATAAGGACAAAATTGTAAACAAACTATATTCGTACTAAATAAAAATGTCTTATTTTAACTCTAGCATTATCAGACTAATATTGAAAAAAAGTGGAAGAGGGAAGTATTACTCATTGTATAGAAATTCATTTTATAATAACAATATAAAAAAAACTATTTCGAAATTAATCGGTCTGTATTCTTTCCCGAACCAAGAGAAAAAACTCGATGTTCACAAAGCTTGGTGTAATAATTATGTTAATGTAGACGTAAAGAAGGTGCTGATAATTTTGAAATAATGAAACGCACTAAAGAGCAGGAGTTTCACTTTAGGCCATAGGAGATAAAAATTAGTTGCAATAAAATATCTTAAAAAAAGAAATGAAGTTTAAAGCTTGTGTTCATTTAAGACAACACAAGAAAAATTACCTTGAAAATCTCCATGTAAAAGGTCAAAATAGCCAGAGTTCACGATTAATTAGGCAAAAAAAAACTTTATACATTACTGGATTTCACAAATAGTTAAAATTGTGAAAACTGTAAGCTGTTGCCATCCGAAAAAAACAATCGTTTAAAAAAGATTAGTAGTAGTTTATGAAAATTAATAGAGCTTGCCTGAAGAATATAAAGGTTTAAAAATAATCAACGACCAATTGAAAAAATAATATTGTTAGTTACAAAAAAGATGATAAATGTTTTAACTCGTTGACTGGCATAAGATAAGAAATTTTTGGCATTTTATTTGAATATTTAAATTCTACAAATGAACGTGAAAGTATGAAGTATTATCATCCTGAACATCATTCTGAATAAAAGTTACCCAAAGAATTGTTTACATATCCTTCATATTTTACATGTCTGGTTATAGGTGAAACATGATTGACCAACTACCGATTGACCAACTATTCTTGTTATTAACATGGCTTAGACTTTTTAATTTAAATTTTACTTCCTGGTTTAAGACACCAAAATCTATTGTGTCAAGATCTTATTATATGGTTAAATTTGATATACCTTAAACTTGGTACAATAATATTTTAGTCTAATTTATATTACCAAAAACATAACATGTCGTAATGTTTCAAATAGACTTATCCTAAAACAAAAGTTATTATTGACTGTCTTGAATTGGTTTGTCAAAGAAATTTGAGCCTTAGAGTTCAAAGTAGTTTGTTTTCCCATTTATCTTATACCATTTTATCTTTAAAGGATTAGTTGAAATTGCTTTTTTCGGTACAATAACATTTTGTTAGTGAACTACTTGTTGGTTCTATTTCTGATATTGAAATAGCTATTTTTACTTAAATTTGCTTAAGCCTTTTGGTATAACACCTAATGGAAGAAATCAACTATTACACAAAGAAGTTATAGAAATTCAAACAACAGCAGCTTTACAAATTCATGCAGAATGTGCCATTTTTACTTTATAGATCCTCTTATAAAACTGTAGAAAACATGAAATGTACTATTTAAAAATAATCCAACTTATCTACAACATCACAAAAATCACATTTATCAAAATTCATGTTTACAATAATAGTTCTACTATAAGTCATTTCATAAACAAACATATCTATAAACAAACATTGATTTAGTCCATAAAAACTCGTTGCTATTTGGACTTGTGCATAATAGCAGAATGAGTGATTCTTCTTAAGAAAAAGTTTCCCGGCAAATTATATATATATATATTTATTTATAAAATAAATATATATATATATATATATATATATATATATATATATATATATATATATATATATATATATATATATATATATATATATATATATATATATATATATATATATATATATGTATATATATATATATATATTATATATATATATATATATATATATATATATATATATATATATATATATATATATATTCCTAGAATTGATTTATAAGTCCATCTGGACTAGCACCATAACAAGGAATGCATGGTTAATCTTATAATTCAGTTTCAACAATTTTATTATGATTTAACATGTCTTTGACATTTGTGAATTTTTTATTGTCTTCTGTAAATTGTTTTACCAAAAATTCAAAGTATTTTTTTTTTAATAGATAAACAGAAAATTTAGTAATTAAGAAGGATTATTTAAGCGATTTGTCGCTATTTGTTTACATTTTTGTCCTTACTGGCCTCGTTTTAATGTTAAGAAAATAGTTGCGCAATCGAATAAGAGAAATGTCTATTGGTTTTTGGAAAATAAACGGCAAAATTCGGCTTTTTTTCGAAAAAAAAAACTTTTTTTTAATTTGAAAATGATTTAGCTTATAGAAATGGGTGTTTTTTTCGAAACTAATTTGACTTTTCGAAATTAAATTTAAATTTCGAAACTTCTTTTTTTCGAAATTAATTTGACTTTTCGAAATTAAATTTATATATCGAAACTTCTTTTTTTCGAAATTAATTTGACTTTTCAAACTTAAATTTAAAATTTCGAAACCATTTTAGCTATTCGATAGTTTTCGAAAGTTGTTACAAAATCCGAAAGAACATTTTTTTTATTTATTATATTCGAAAGGAAGATTATTGATTATATTCGAAAGGAAGGATTATATTCGTTATATTCGAAAGGAAGACCTTTTATAATGACATATAAGCTTGCACTACTTGCAATTACAAATTATGTATTCTTATTTACATATAACGATTTCTTAATTACAATTTATGTATTTTTAATTACATATTGCGATTTCTTATTTACACGTTGTGTTTCTCAATTACATTTTACGATTTCTTAATTACATGTTGCGCTTCTTAATTACAGATTATGATATCTAAATTACATGGCGTGTATTTTAATTACATATCGCGGTTTCTTAATTAAAACATTCATGTTCTCAATAACATCATGAAAAGGTGTAGTTTTTATAATTTTCAATGTTAAATTTGTATTTGTTAATCCGATGTTTTATTGAAATGTTGTATATGTTATTGTGAAGTGTTATCGAGAAGTTAAATTTTTAATATTGCGACGTTTTGATTGAAATATATATTGTGACCGAGCTTAAGAGATGGGATTGTGGGTTCGGTCTGACTAGCTGTTCTCATTTAAACCAAATTATCGAATGCTAGTTTTTATTTTTATTATTTAATTTTTACAATATGAATTAACTATATATTTGTATGCATAAATCAGAAAAAAAAAAACTAATTATGTTAATTTATGTCTAAGATATGAATGTTCAAAGCTTTAGTGACCGAACTTTAGCGTTTTTACAGTATAGACAAAACAAGTTTTATAATGAAATTTTTTAATTTTTTCATTTAGGTGCCCCAAGAAGACTTAATATCGTTGTCGTAGAACACCGCACAGACCATTTAACTAGGAATTTTATGCCTCCTTCCTTACATATGACGCAAATATGCCCCCTTTCAAAACTTCCCTACCGATGATGCAAATATACCTCCTTCCTTACATAATATGACGCAAACTCAAATTTCATTGAACTTTTTTTGTTTTTTCATTTTGTTATAACTCTGGTTTATTTTATTAATCTTTAATGGTTTTACTTTATTTCTCTTTAAACATAAAGTTTATCGTAAAGTTTCAAAAAACTTTAAAACTGTTTTGACAGCTGACTTAATTGCATTATTAAACCTAATTATTAAATTACTAAAATAATTTTTCTACTACTTACTTTAGTTACACATTAAACAACTTCCATAAAAAATCTCCAACGAATGCTTGTTTTACAGAATCATAGTGCTTGTCTTGGCATTTTTACTGCTTAGCAAAATATAATTTAATATAAAATTTTAGCATAAAATACATATATAAAATATTAAATATTTTAGGCCACCAACTAAAACTTATTTTTATTCAAGATTTGATAAATCATGTAAGAATTGACATATTTTACACGTTTGATGGACTTTTAATATATTGCCGAAATAAAAGAGTTATAAAACAACAAAAATCTGAAGTGTTGGTCCTTCTATACCAAATATGGGGGCATAATATATAATATAATATAATAGGGTAAAACGGGGCAAAATGAGACAGCGGGGCAAAATGAGACAGATCGCATTTATAATAATCCTTACCTCGCAATTTATTATTTTAATGGTTTTTAAAAGTTTAGTCGTGTTCTTAAATTTTTTATTGTTACAAAAATATCTTGAGTCACTTTGAAATGAAGAAGATGAAGAGAACGACAACCATTTCATCTCTAGGCAACCATTTCATCTCTATTACAATTACGAATTTCGATGTATTGCTGTTTTAGTTTTTCTCAGTACTTTTCATCTTACGAGGTGGAAAAAAATTTTATATTTAAAGTTAGTGTTTTATTATCATCTTTAGGCATTGCTCTTTCATTTCCATATACTGATTTTTTATTTCAAAATAAATTATGACAAAATTGTCAGGAAATTACACAATTTCGATGCCAACATGTTGCGGGGCAAAACGAGACGTTTTGATTTTTTTATTTTGCTGATATCAACCATATTTAGAAAGATAAATATGGTTATGAAGAAATATGGTTAAGAAGGTTATTTAAAAAGTTAAATATGGTTAGAAACTATAAAAAAAAATGAATGTAGCAATTTTTCTAGCAGAGCACGTTATGCTAAAATTAAAAGAAATCTCTTTGAGAATAGCTGCTTTGACATTTATCGTAAATAAAGATGCTTTACTCAGAAGGATTTAAAGAAAATTAAAGAGTTTAGACTATTATGCATAAAAAATAACTTGATTCATTTAATTATTGCAAGATGACACTAAAATTGAAGTATTGGCAGATGATACTGAAAGTCAATTAGTTAACTACATAAAAGAAATGGATTGTCTATAATAATAATATTGTCTATAAGTAATATTCAACGAGTTGCCAGTATGTTGAAAAGTACAAAATAGTTCATCCATTTAATAAGTACAATGGTGTTACAGGAAGAGATTTTTTAAGATTGTAAGTGTGTTTTTAAAGAGACAATCAGACCTTTCAATCAGAAAGCCTTAAGGGTTGTCTTTAAATTGTGTTTATGGTTTAAACAGTAGTTCTGTGAACATTTATTTCAATGATATAGAAGTTGTTATGAAAAAGAACAAGTTTGAACCTCATCAAATTTTTAACTGTGATGAATCAGGCATTACAACTGTTCATAAATCTGTCAAAGTTATAACAATAAAAGGGAAACATTGTGTTTTTTCTGTAACTAGTGGTGAACGAGGTGTAACGACAACTGTTGTTTTGAACCGCTTAAAACTTTTTATAATATATTATGTGGATCATGGTTACATGATCATCCTGGACGAAAATAACAAATGATCAACTTAGAGGTATATTCTCTAAAGCATATCATAAAGATACCTCTTTAGAAGCCTGTTCTGGCTTTCGTACAACTGGAACCTATCTTTTGAGTCGGGATAAAATTCCAGACATTAAGTTTAATAATGACAAAAGATCTAATGCCAACTTACATAAATCTGATAAAATTGATTTACAAGTTAATTCAAGCATCTTATTACCTTTGTCATCATGATGTTCAGAAAATATTGATTTTAATTTAGTAATACCCTGCTTTTCTAATAATGGGTGATGCGGAAGTTATCAGACAAAATAAAAACGTCAACAAATTATTTATAAATAAAAAAACACACTACTATTATATTTTTTTTAAATAAAGCATTTATTTTTTAATAAAAATATATTATTTTTTATATGAAAAAACACCACCTTCTGCAATTGATCTCAATTTTGCTCTGACGCCTTTCATATGCGACTGTAAAAAGTTTAAATCAGTTTCTTGTAGTTTTAGTTTAATGCGATCAATCAAAACTTGCTCTGTTGAAGCCTGCCAATCTCCCTCATAAACCTTCTGTGCCAAATGTCCCCAAAAATTTTCAATTGGTCGTGCTTGAGGCACATTTGGGGGATTGGATTCTTTATCAACGTAATAGACATATTGATCCATCCAATTTAGAGAACCTTAAGAATAATGAGAACTTGCTAAATCTGGCCAAAAGAAATAGTTAAAGTTTCCATGATACTTGTGAATAAATGGAAGAAGTCGTTTTTCTAAACATTCATTAATATAGATTGATGAATTGATCGCTACAGCCTTGGAAGTGCGAAACAATGGCTCGGTCAGATATGGCTATCCACATTAATAATTTATTTGGAAATTTCTCTTTTCCTATAAAACGAACACTTTCTGGGCATGTCTTTTTGTTGTTTGTGTAGTATCCAGAATTTCCAGGCATGTTGTCCCCTGCAAAACAAAAGTATTTTTTGTCATCGATGACTAGAAGCGATTTTGTGTTATAGAGTTGGTTAACTAGTTTCCTATTTCTTTTCTTCGCCTTTATTTGTTGTTCTATAGTGTATTTTGGAGTCTTTTCACGTTTTCTATATTTAATATTCATTTTTTTTAACTGACGACCAATTGTCGATTGATTTACACCGAATTTAATACCTATTTTTCTCTGACTGACCCTTTTCGATTGTTGACAAGTCTCGTTAATTCGGCTTTCTTTTCTCTAGTCCAGGATGTCGGACGACCAGGGTGCTTTCTATCAGAAAACGATTGAACAGTTTCAAGTTATTTTAGGTTATCATATATTGTACTTCGAGCAAACCCTTCCTTTTCAAAACGATTTACGATTTTTTTTTTTTTTATATGAGGTTTATTTACAAAAAACATTTTTAGTCGCTTTCGAAAAGATTCTCGTTCAGCTGCATTTAACCTCATTTTAATTAATTGTGTTTCAAATAATAAAGTTTATATTTTATAGAACGTTTATGCCTACGCATAAAACCACAAAAACTAATTATTATGCTCAAATAATGAAATTAGGATTTGTCCGATAACTTCCGCATCACCCGTTATTTTACCTATTTCAAAGATCACTTTATTACCAAGAAAAGGAGAAGAATCGCAGATAATAACAACATCGCATTATAGAAAATCACTATTTGAATCCTCTGAAAAATCAAAAAAGTTAAAAGAACAAAAAATAAAAAATAAATGTGCATTAGAAAAGGGTAAAGAAAGAGTTAAAAGTTTAAGTGTTGAAAACTGTAAATGTTTTTGTAATGGATTATAGAGTATGGCTGCAAAAGTATTGAAGAAGAGTCAAGTTTAAAATTTACAACTTAGGCTAATTCAGACTGATATTAATTTCTGTTAATACTGGTGAGGCATTATGTGGTTTATGTGACTAGTGATAGTGTGTTTGATTATATGATTAACTAGTTACAGTTTGATTATGTATTACATTTGTTTGATTATATATGTTGTATTATTATTAGCTGTATTATATTACAAAATATTTATCTTGCTAAACCTCTTTAAAAGCTGTTTTGTTTATCATTGTTTATTTGAATTGCTTATTTAAAAAAATCTGTCTCATTTTGCCCCACATAGCGGGGCAAAATGAGACAGGATAGGTGTCGTCAATAAACGATCTCTGGTGATCAAAGCACTGAATTTTTGCAACTCATATTCTGTAAGGTTATAGTAGGATGGTAGAAGATTTGAAAAATATCAAGTTTTTTTTTCAAAAGCTCTTAGACGGTCTTAGATACATTAGAGCTTAAGTATCTCAATTTGCCCCTCATTACACTATAAACTCCCTTGATTTTTTATTTTGCTTACAGTTTTTTTTCCATATTCCGATCAATATATGAAAAACTCAAGCAATTTGGAAGTAATTTTGACAGTTTCAGGAATTCGCCTTACAAATAATTGCTCTTAAGTATATTTTGTAAACTAACATAACACAGTAAACTTGTACCTAACATAAATTATGTTTATAATTTATGAATAAGTTTATAAATTATGTACCTAGCATGAATTATGTATATAAATCACTAAGATTGCTAGCTGCATTATGTCGTAATGCAGCTAGCAATCTTAGTGACCAAATCGCTGTCTTTACGTACGTCTCGCTCGTCTTTATATGAAGGTTATATTTGCAAACTTTACAAACAAAGCTTAAAATTGGCAAATTTTAAAATTGGCATCACTTTGGAAATTTCGTAGAGTTGTCTTGTTTTAATATTTGCTAATACACCTTTTTAGTTATTCAAATTAACCACAAATGAGGTGCTTAGACTCTACTGTGCAGCTGTAGACTGTTCCTGAAGTTTTTATTTAAAATAGAACCAGCTTGTTTTAAAAGTTCTTCATAATAATAAAATAGAAAATATAAATTAAAAATCATTCTTTAATATTCTGAACGTATGGTAATTGTAGTACGGTAAAATATTTTTATTTCAGAGAATAAAATCACAGGAAAAAAACATTAATTTTTTATTAACGCAGCAAAATGGAGTTTTTATGACGTCACATTTTGTAAACATAACTTACAAACTACACGTGTTCTTCAAATTTATAAGCTATAGACTCAAGTAAATTTTAAAAATAAATAGAAGGTTCAGACGTATGAAAGCTGAAATGGCTCCTATTATTTGATAATATTGAATAATTAAAAAAGGAGGTCATGGAAACTTTTACCGCTATTTTTGCACTAATCATAATTACTGAGAATTTTAATACTTCAATTTTAGGATTGTGTAAAATTAGTTGGATGATTGTTTTGATGATTGTTGGATGATTAGTGTTGATGATTGTTTATTAAACTGGTGCAAAACCTTTTTTTTTAAATGTCTATACAAGCAGCTGCATATAATAATAAAATAGGAGTAGTTGCAACAAATTTTATGTGTATGATACAAAATTTATATCTGTATTTGATCATGATATTAATATAGAAAATTTATAAGATCTGAAGAATATGCAATGTCCGTTAAAGTAGTCAAATGGTTTTAAAAATTTAACGATCGAAAATGCTAGGTTATGCATATCGAAAAATTTTTTTTTTTAAAAAAGAGTACTTAATGCTAAATAATTTTGAAGATAAAATATAGTAATTTTGAAGATAAAACACCGTGAACCATCATATCCTTCTCACCAAATTAACTTATGGAATTCGTGAAGTTCCTCTGAACTGGTTTAAATCTTATTCAAACCATAGACTCCGATTTGTAACTAAAAATAAAATTACCTTCTCAATCCAATCTGTCAATTTAGGAATCCCTCAAGGATCTATCCTTGGGCCTCTTCTATTCTTGGTATACATTAGTGAATTATACACATGCGTCAATAATGTATCTACTTACCATTTTTATGATGACACTAATTTACTTATAATCTGTTGACAAAGTTCAAAATAAAACCAATGAAGCTATATCATCAATTGTTAATTGGCTGGGAGCTAATAAAATCTCACTTAATTCTAAAAAAATCCCAAATAGCAGTCTTTAAAAAAAAAAATAAAAAAAAAATAAACAACTAAATTTTTATATAATTGGAGAGATATTAACTTCTTTAAAATCAGTTAGCTATCTTCGAATTGTGCTGGATGAAAATCTTACTTTTAAATAATATCATTCTTATTTACAGTCAAAATTATGTCAATCTATTGGTATGTTGGCCAAAGTCATAGGCACTTTGTCAACTTAGAAACTTTAACCACTATTTATTATGCCATATTTGGATCTCACATATGATATACTTGTCAGATCTGGGGACAAACTAAAAATCAATCCTTAAAAAAATTTATTTACTTCAATATAAAGTTATTAAATTTACCCAATTTCAAAACGAATGTTTTGACAATGTTTCTTTGTTATATAATTGTATCTTAGTATGGGATTACCTGCATGATAGACTCCTAAATGCTTTCTTCTCCCAAACTAGTAGCAAACATTCCTATCACCCTATCAAATATATTTGTTGAACAGTCACAAAATAAAATATGGCTAAAACTCTATAAAGCATTAATGAAATAAATATAAATACATTAATGAGTTGAACAATCTCCCCTGCACTATAAAAACTGAAAACTTGAAATCAAGATCTAATTTTTTAAGTAAAATTAAGCAAAGCAATCTTGACAGCTACTTTAAAAATAAAACAGTATTATTACCATACTTAATGTCTACACTTCATTAAATTATTATTTCTATACTAGCATTTATTATTATTTATATCTATTAGTATTTATATTATATATTTACTTAGTATTAGTATTTTTTCTTCATCCTATTATCTCACTCTAATTCAATACTTTTTGTCTTTACTCAGTAATACTTATTTTTCTCCTACTATTCATACTATTATTATTAACTATTATATATAACTGATATATTAACTATTATTACTTACTATTTCATTATTTCAATCAGTTATTAATATTTTTAATATATGTCTTTAATTTTTGTACCTTTAATCGCTGTGTTGTATTTGTCTGTTATATTATTGTTAGTAGTAGTTTTTTATTTATTTTTTTAGTTTAAATTTATAATATTAGATTATTCTTTTGTTTGATCGTTTTCTTACAAGATCTCTGTTTTGAATTTGTCTTGTAATATTTGCATAGCCCCTTCACAAAAATATTATTGTAATATTTATACTATATTGTTAACGGTATTTATCTTTTAAGAAAAATGCATTGATTGATTGATATAGCATTAAATCATCAAAAATAACTTTATCTGGAGTTATCGCATTATTTATTGAGTTAATCAAGCAAAAATAAGTCTCAACCAAACAGTTTTTTTAAATATTAACATGGAAGAAATATAAGGTTACCATTTACATCATTAATAAAACCATATCTGTAACATGTAGCCAATATGGAATCCACATTTGAAAAAACATATTAATATGATTGAACATGACTAACATAGGGCCAATTGTATCCACATTTTAAAAGGTTTATCATATGAAACAATTTTAAAAAAATAAATCTTTTCGTTCCCAACAATTACATCACCTCTTGACCCTCTAGTAGGGTGTCTGCCAGATCGGGGAAATCAGGAAATAGTCAAGCAATTAAATTATCTGCAAAAAAATAAGTGAATAATTAGGTAAGTAGGGTTGAAATTCAGAAAAACCAAGGAGAAATCAGAAAAAATATCTCTTCACCAAACTAACATAACTTTCATTAAACTTATGTAAGATGTAAATTGTACACATAATATAAAACTATTTTTCAGATTCTCTTGGTTCTTTGAATGTACATTTTATTAATATTTACACATTTGCAATTAAAGAGTGTTTTTCTAAAAAAGTATAAATAGTCTATTTTTTCTGAAGATAAGTTTGGGCAACTTAAAATTAAATCAGGGGAAATAGGTAGTGGTAGTCCATCTTCAAATATTTGTAGATATGCTGGGTAGATCAAGAGGTGATATAATACTATATGCTATTCAGATTTATCAATAACTTAGATATAATTAATTAGTATAATCCTCCAATATTTAGGAAAAAAACTACATTAAGAGAGAATATGTAGACTATAACCCCCCCCCCCCCCCTAAAAAAAAAAAAAAAAAGTTTACATTATTTTTTTCATAAATGGAATAGTAGACCAACCATTTATTACAAAAAGTTGTGACTGTAAAAACTTGAATGTATTTATAATCTATGATTTCTACTGTTGTTAGAGGAAAGACAAATAGTGTTACATATCACAGCTTTTATTTTTTTAATTTTATTTATTATATTTAATATTTCATTTATAAGTAAGTAAAGCAGCAATGTATTTTAAAAAAACTACTAATTCATATTTTGTGAACTTTATATGTGAACCTTATTTTTTGTTTGTTTTTCATAAATCTTTTCTATTGTTTTTTATCTCTTTAAAAGTAACTTTCGATTTAAAAAAAATGAACTCTCAAATTGTAGAGTATATTAAGAAAATAAAAGTTATTGATAAATTTTTGTTGCTTTTTTCATTTATTGTTTACTTTTTTGTCATACACATAAGTCTATATAACAAAATAGTATTATTATTATCATTTTATATAAATTGTCATTTAAATCCAGTGTGCTGATAAAAATATTTTTTATTATATAGTTTATTATAAATTAATGTAGTTTAAATTTTTCCGGAATATTAATTTTAGATTAGAAAAGATAGTGTGCAAATACAATATATAGATTATGTTCACTATTAAATATGAAATTAAAAACAGGGAAAATAATTCCTATAGATCAAAACTCGCAATATACTCTCAACCCATTGAACAAAGACTTGATTTTGAAACAAGATAATTTGATGCATGCTATGCCACAAAATATAATCAATGAAACTGCCATATTATTAAAAGATGATAACACTAGTAGAAATAGTTCTTTGGATTTTATTGCTAAAAAAAGATCATCAATTAGTAGTTCTATTCAGTCTAATTTAAAAAAACATGTTTTGTATAGTGAAAAGCAGCGCTTGTTCTCACTTGGTGAATGTGGTGGTGGGCTATGCTTGGAAAATATTGAAAACAGTAATGGAATTACAAAGAGGAGTTCATTGAAATCGAAACAGTTATTAAACTATTTTTCCAAAATGTCATTTGATTGTAATAATCAAGAAATTGACCTTAAAATTATTGAGAGTTTTGTTACAAATGGAGCCGATATTAATATAACAGATAAGTATGGTCAAACTATTTTACATGAAGCTTCAAGAATTTGGCATCCTGATGTTGCCAAATTTATATTATTATTAAAAGCTGACATTAATCATGCAGATAAATATGGGCGGACACCTCTACATGTAGCGTCTGCTGTTGATTATCCAGAAATGGTCAAGTTTTTGATTGAATATGGAGGTGAATTAACAGTTGTTCATTTACAAATATTATTTATTAAAATTATATATGAAATATATAAGGAAATATAATTTATTTTTAGTATGGAGATGAATTGAAAATATTATTCATTTAAAAATACTCTTTAATTATATAATAAAATTTTAGCAAATAAAGAAGCGCTTACATTTGGTGAAATGCAAACACCAGTTCACTACGCTGCAAAAAATGATGCTGTAGAATCGCTAAGGCTGTTGATTAAATTTGGTTGTCAAATTGAAATCCTAGATAGTAAACATAGAACTCCATTGCATGTTGCAGCTGAATTAGGTACTACTTTACCTTAATTTTATTTAGAAACCTACTACTTCTGGAACTTTGTTTTTTTACTGCTAGAAAAGCTTTTTTTTATATTTTATTAATTGACAATGTTTTATCATTTTAGCCTTTTTAGTTTCTGATTCTTGCTTATTCTTTGTGTCATAGATCGATCTGAAACTGCAAAGTTTCTTGTGAAAGTTGGTGCAAATGTGTCTGCATATGACTCAAGTGGCCTTTCAACATTATATTTGATGATAGAGAAGATGCCACATGTTGCACAAAAAGCTTTAAACCAATACCATCAAACAGATAGAGCAAATAGGAAACAGTATTTTTATCTTAATTTATTAGAGGCTGATCAAGCTGGAACCTTCTCTAAGATTGCAAAGAGTCCTTTAGAAGTAAGCATACTTTAGTTCTAATTACCTTATCATGTTTCAGCCAATCACTGAGAAATATTTTTTCTTCAGCAATTATATTTTATTTGCTTATTACGCCAGCCATTTGGTGCTTACCTCCTTATTTATCTTTATTTATTTTTATGTAAAAATTCTTTTCAAGATTAATTTTAAATATAACTTTGATTTCAATACATTCTTTTCAGTTTTTTTTTTAATCCTGTTTAAATATATTTTAGTAGGTAATTAATTTAAAATTTTTAGGCTGTGACATTAAACAACCAAATGCACTTGCTGTTACACATAGTTTTTCATCGCTTGATTCAAGTAAAATGGATGAAGTTTGGTAATCGTAAACATCTTCAACATCTTTTGATTCAGATTTTGTTTGTTGCACTATGGTCTATCTTTGCATTCACTCATCCATACAACAGTAAATCTGAATATTCTAATTCATTTAAATTTATATGGTGGAGAGTGTTGCTAGAGGTTTCTACTATTCTATTAACGGTCATTTTTATTACACAGGTTATTATTATATATTTTTTTGGTTTGGATTTTTGTTGATTACACTCTTTATTTTAAAATTTTTATGGATATTATTAATATGAAATAGTTTTGTTATTTATTATGAAGTTGTATTGTATAAATTGAGCAAAGTTTAGTAGTATGGCAAAACAAAATTTGAGCAAGCGAAATTGTGTGATAAACAATATATTTGTATTACAAAGCATGTTATATAAAATAGGCTTTTGACATGCTTTAAGTTAACACCAATATTTTTATCTCAGATTTCTAAAAAAAAAAGTAATAAGTATTCTGTTGTTTTTATATTTTAAAAACCTATATAAATGGTTTTTGAATCAAAAAAAGTTGAACAAACATTTTGTAATTAGTAACACTAAGGACTTGGGGATGTGTGGTACAGTCAAGTAATAAACATAAACAACAAAATTAGATAAACATGTACTTTTATATTTTGTTATTAGACAATTCAATATTTTTTAATTGATTTTTCTTTGTGTTATGCATTATAGTTTTAATACTATATCTAATTATTGTTCTTTAATATATTAAAACATATATTACTATAACTACTTGTTGTAACACAATGTTTTTCTTTAATTGTTTTTTTTTTTATTTATTATTTATCACTTATCTTCACACCTTGATTAGTTTCTCTGACCCTAGTTAGTACTAAGATCCTAGCTTGTACTCAGTTTCTGTACTCTAAGTAGTTCTAATTTTTTCTACCTTCTACTTTGTTCTACCTAATGTGGTTTGGACTCTAAAACTTTTATCTTATACTTCATCTACTAATCATGGTACTTTTTACTGACTTGAAGTAAACAATTGAGTTAAATGCGGTAGTGGTGTAGTGGTAAAGCGCTCGCTTCATAAGCGAGAGGTTCCGAGTTCGATCCCCACCACGTCCCTAATAGTACCGCGCTCAACTTGTTTCTCCGCGCAGCGGCCTTGTTCGTCGAGGTTCGTGTTTCGGATTTATAGAGTTGAGAGAGGGTTATAACCACTATTAAGTAGCCTCCTCATCTGTAGTGGCCTTCTTGGCCTTGAGGAGGTGAATAACAAAAAAAAAAAATCTTAAAACTGTCTGGGATTCTTTTTGTAATTTTTTTTGTGAAGGTCCTTAGGCTAATATCTTTTGACTCTTTGCTGATAACTTTGCCTTTTACATAATCTCATTGATTCTGCAGGTATTGAAGCTTTTGTTTCTTCTCTCCAGTTTTAAATTAGGCCTTATTCTACCCCATGATTTTCATTTTCTATCATCCAGTAGAATGGTGATGGTGAGTTAAGAGGTATTGCTCTCAACTCATTAATGACTTATGATAAAGTTTAGCATGGTCTTCTCCATAAGCTTACCTCATATGTTTTATTTGGGAAATTTTTTAAGAATATGGAATCATTCCTTTCTAACTACAGTAATAAAGTTGTCCTCCAAGGCAACACTCTTTTTTATTTCCAGTTAATTCTGGAGTACCATAAGTTTCCAACCTTGGTCTTGTATTGTTTCTGATCTATTTTAAATGTATATTTAAGTTTTGACAAAAAGTCATCATCTTTTGATTGCATAGAATATGCTTCCTTGAATCTAATCTCTATACTGTTTTGGGCTAGTTCTTCAAATGATGTCTTTTCTTTTCTAGACAAGGTGAAAAAACATATAGTTGTACGACTCAAAATAATACAAAAAAATCTAATTGCAAAAAATTTTTTTTATTGGACCCCAATAAAATAAAAAAATAAAAAAAATGGTATTGCATTTTTTATATTTTGTTTGAGATTTCTTTTTAAAATGATATTTAGTTAGAAGCTTATAATGTGTTAACAACATAAAAGAAACAAACTTTAGAAGTAGGATGTTATTGGCTTCTACACAGACATTTTAAGTAATTTCAATTCAAAAGCGCTTTATGTTAAAGGAAAGTCTTGATGCAAAAGAGCAAATGATCATACTTCTATTTAAAAGATAAATTTAGTGTGACATACTTTATGACCCCGTTACATACTTTATGAAAAGCTTAAACAAAAACATTCTATACTATCGCGATCACAATATGCTTAATTCAAGCTCTGAGTTGGATCTTCTCTAGCCATCAAACTTGACCAGCAAAGTTGCAATGTTTTACTGTATCTGTCTCTCACGCTCTAAAAATTTTTATTCATCAAGTTTTTGTTTCTTCCCCTGTCAAAACGCTATGTTTTCCCAACTCAATCAATTTACAGTTTCTTAAGTCTACTGTTAACTGTTATATTTTACTCTCTATTCTTGCTTTTGTTAACTCTTTAACAATATTTTTTGTTTTCTGCTTAATACTATTTAATTAATGGTTGCTTTCTTGTTATGAGAAAATTTGTTTAAAAAATGTAACTGAAGTATTTTGGATGTCTTACTATGGATAAACCGTTTTTACGATAATGGTGAAATAATTGCTATTTCGTGGTATGATATGACTTTTAAGACATCTTTTAAATCAGTTTAAATCAATGCAGTGGTAGTTTACTCCTAGATTTATTATGAAAAACATCTTTTTAATGTTTGCTGAATTTAAAGTTATATCTAGTTATGACAAACTCACCAACTGTATTGTTTATACAATCTTGCTTTCATGAAGAGATCATTTACTTACAAATTTTGTATCATTAAGTAGATTATTCATACTGCATTTAGCAAGTTTAATTTATAGAATTCATATTAAAATAATAATGTTAGAATAGTTCTTAAGACCTGTAACTTTGGCTAGAGTAGGTCTT
Source organism: Hydra vulgaris (assembly GCF_038396675.1). Lineage (NCBI taxonomy): Eukaryota > Metazoa > Cnidaria > Hydrozoa > Anthoathecata > Hydridae > Hydra > Hydra vulgaris. The sequence goes on from NC_088929.1 coordinate 35,924,511, forward strand.
ATCTCTCAACCTATCATTTTTTTCTTTTTTTACTGATAAATGCTTCTCAACTCACCAAACTCATGTCGATGTTTGCTAAAAACCAAATGATCAATCTTTTTTTTCAAAAACTAAATCTGAATTTTAAATCCCTAGATATGTCAGGGTTCTAAAAAAACAATGGGTTCAAGACTGCATTTTAAGTCTCTCTTGATTTTTTTGAGAGACTTAAAAATGCAGTCTTTTATTTACAATCAAATTATTTTTGTAGTTCCTTGGTACCAAAAATCAAGAATAAATAGTGATTTTCTAACTTTTAAAACTAGAATCTTTTTTGCAATCTCCGATAAAAACAAATCTATGAAAAATTGAATGTTTTTTTTTTCAAAAATGTTTGTGAGCTTTGAATTTTTTTATTGCTTTAGGAAATATATGAGTGGCATTGTTCAGTTCGTGAACATAATAAATGGAAAAACTGGAGGATTAATGAAGTTCAAAGAGATCTTGATTTTTGTCATCCTCAGTGGCCTGAAGAGCGCAGTTACATCATTCTTGAAATCGAACGCATAAAAAAGTCAAAAGTATTGTACTTCAAAGATTTGTGGAATTTGTTAGACTGGATTGCATACTTATGGATTTTATTAGGAGTTTGTTTTCGAATAGCTGCACTTTCTGGAAATCAGGATGCCGCCAAATATCATAAAAAGATTCTTGCATTTTCAATGACTGTTATATGGCTGAGATTATTGAAAGTTGTCAAAGTTTATCAATTTCTTGGCATGTTTTAATAGCTTTAATTACTAATTTACAGTTTGATAGTTTCACATTAATAACAGTTTTAAAAACTTTTACACAATTTTTATTTTAGGACCTTTCATTGTTATGCTTGGTCACATCATGAAAGACACAATCAAGTTTTGTTTTCTTTTTATGGAGTTTTTTTTCCCTTTTGTCATTGCATTTTGGTTAATGTTTGGCGGTGAAGAAAATGCTTTAAAAATGATAGAAAACAATGAATCATCTTCAGGTTGGGAAAATCTTGATGATGTTATTTATTCTGTATGGTTAATTACATTATCAGGTGACTTTGACTATAAAGCAGTAGCTTCAGTTGATAAATTTATGGCACGAACATTGATTATAATGTACACAGCATGTTCAAGTATTTTGTTGTTGAATTTGTTTGTTGCTCTTATGTCTGATACATTTCAAAGGGTATATGACAATGCACAAGCTAATCAGCTGATGCAGAAAGCGATTGCTCTTAATGCCTATCAGAGATCTTTAAGTGATAAATGTTTAAATGAATTTATTGGGTATTTGTGTAGCAACTGCAGTCCTGAGGTAATTTTTTTTTCTATTACTGTTGCTCATACTGCTAAAGTATTTGCTCAAGAGCTTGTGGAAAAAAAGGGTAAATTATAAACAATCATTTAAGAACAAAAAAATTTCAAATGCATCATCCTAAAATGTTTATCCTAAAAAGTGCCCCAAAAAACAAAACAAAAAAATTTACTCTGAATGATCTAATCATTTTGCTATATAAAAATGCCAAAGGGCTGTTGAATAAAACAACCGAGCTAGTTTTAAATGTCATCATAAAAATAAGTTTCTATAAAACAACTACAGATCTGAAAGTTAAAATGAATAAAGCAATGAATGCATGTTTAGATCTCTGACATTACACTGAAATAGCCGGCTGTTGGTACATACATTAGCTATCTTACAGCCTGCTGCCACAAATAAGTGCCACTACACCGACTGAAGGTTTGGCATGGGGCAACAATCTTTTCATTAATTCTTTGTTTTTTCTGAAAATTCTGTGTGCTCTAAAGGTTGGAAAAACTAGTAACAATTTGTTATCTATATATCCAAGTGTTGCCATGAGAACAAATTTTTGCTGGATAACTACAAACCAAAAGATTAAATTTTTCTAATACATTTTTCTTTTGTACAGAATTATTTTTCCACGAGAAAAAATCATATTTTTTACCTGATGATTGCATTCAACATGAAACTTAGAGGTCTAAAAAATATACAGTTTTATATATATATATATATATATATATATATATATATATATATATATATATATATATATATATATATATATAGATCTATAGTTTATTGTCTTTGGGAAGAGCTGAAGAAAAAAAGTGATTCTTACGCCAACACATATGTCACTTTTAATTACTTTTGACTTTCGTCCAACATTTGCGTGTTGGACAAAAGTAAAAACCATTAATTTAGTTACAAATAAATCGTTTTTAAAAAAAACCACAAAAACGCAAATTTAATTGACCAGAATGTTTTAAAAACATTCTGAATGTTTTTAACAATATAAACAATGTTTTTTATTTTTATTTTTTTTAATAAAATGTTTTTATTTTTATTTTTTTTTACTGTAAATCATGCACGGAGTGTTGCTACATCGACTATCTTATAGCCTGACCCGCGAGGGAGTGCTGCTACATCGACTGAGGGTTTGGTTGGGGCAGGCAGTCTATCATTATTAAAAAAAAAAAATTCCGGTCTTGCATTTTAATTTTTACTTTTTGTCAACAAAATATGGAAAAAACTTTCGGACAACATCTAAGGGTTCTATATATATATATATATAATATATATATATATATATATATATATATATATATATATATATATATATATATATATATATATATATATATATATATATATATATATATATATACAGGCCTTTTTACAAGATTTCGCTGCCTAACGAAAACACGTAATGCATTCAAAGTAACTCAACTCAGCAAATATATTTTGTATTGTAAGAAGTTATATTGCGTCACTAGTGTATTTTCATGTATCGCATTGTAATTAAAGTTATTTTATCAATGCGTTAAAAATCATACAGTTTTTTTTCTCACTACAGTATTGTGAAAAAGTTAAGAACCACTAAATTAAAAAAAAAATTTTTTCAAATAAATTTAATTAATTTTTATTCTATAGATAATAAAATAGTCTTTTTTTTTCAAACATATTAAGTATAGCATGAGAAAAAAGAAAAAAATTTTTTTTTTGAAAGTTACTTAATAGAACCTATAAAAAATAAGGATTAAATATTATGTGTTAATTTTTTTTTATATTTTTTTTGTGAAAAAGTTAAGAACCACAAAGAATTTTTTGTGCTAAATGCGGCGGAAACGTCTTTTTAAATTTATTTTTCCCTTTTTTTTTAAATATTTTTTTAATGACCTGAGTTATTACCAAAGAACCAATAAAAACATTTGAAAAAAATTAATTTTTTTAAATACTTTTAAAAAAAGTATTTAATTTCAAACAAAAAAAAATTCTTTCCTTTTGAAAAAATGAGCAGAAAAGCTAGTACCTATGAAGATCGTGTAAAAGTGGTGCATTTTCACCAGGAAGGTAAATCCGCTCGCGAAATTGGGAGAATAGTAAAGCGATCACATAGTTCGGTGCTAACAATCATCAAAAGATTCAAAGAGACGAAATCTTACGTTGATCGCCATCGTTCTGGAAGACCGCATTAGACAACAACCAATGATGATTGCCTTTTAATCAGGTTGGCAAAGAAAAATCGAACCATGCCGTCGCATGAATTAAGAAGGGAATGGAAGCTTTCAAATGGACGTCAAGCCTCGGCATCACTTGTGCGTAGGAAACTATTAGCTAACAATATGTTATGGAAAAAAGCTGTTCTAAAACCGCGACTTACCAAACGACATATAAAAAAGCAAAAAGAATTTTGCCAAAGCGTCAAAGAATGGTCTAAACAAAAATGCAGGACAGTAATGTTCAGTGATGAGATGAATATTGAGGTTGATAACCGAAAAAACCGAATTATGATTCGCAGGCAGCCTTCAGAAAAATATAATCACGATTGTATCATTCAAAGAACAAAACAAGGTAGCGGGTCGGTTGGAATATGGTGCTGCATGACATATTATGGTCTCGGTATGTTTAAATTATTTGATGGTCGACTCAACTCTACTTATTATGTCGATATTTTAAATAACAACTTGTTACCGTCAATTGATGCACTTGAGCAAAGCGTTCCGTTCATTTTTCAGCAAGACAATGCACCGTGCCACAGGGCTAAAATTGTCTCTGAATGGTTCGAAAGTAAAAATATTGAGCGTCTAACTTGGCCACCAAATAGCCCAGATCTAAATTGCATTGAAAATCTTTGGAGTTGGCTTGATAAAGAGATTGCCAAGAAAGCACCAAGGAGCCTTGAGGAGTTGCGCAATATTTTACCAGCAATACTTGGAAATGTTCCCAAACATATTTTAGAGAATTTAATAGACTCAATGCCAAAATGAGTGCTTAAAAATTCATGGTAGAATTACGCGGTATTAGGTGGTAAAAATTATCGTTTTTTATTCTGTGGTTCTTAACTTTTTCACAATTTTTTTAAAATGAAAATTACCTATAAAACTTTAAATACATTTTTTATATTTGTTTAAAAGTTTTTATCACTATTATTATTTTTTATTTTGTTTGTCTATTTTCTAAAATTTATTATTATTCTTTTTACTAGAAAAATATATTCGGTTAAAAAAAAATTTAAAAATAAAAATAAATAATGATTAGTTTTTTTTGTGGTTCTTAACTTTTTCACAATACTGTATAATAAAAGTTACAAATAAAATCTTAGTTCTTATTTTGAAAAATCATTTTTATCATTTTTTTAAAATATGAACTAAATTCTATTTTGAAAAATTTTTTTTCCATAAAGCGTAACATAATATTTGGTTTATTTTCTTATAATTTTACAGTTGGTTTTTGATTATTTTATTAACTGTTAATAAATTTTTCTTATTTATTTTGTGAACTTTTTTTAATAGTGTTTTTAAACAATGAAGAGTTTTATCAGTTACCAATAAATATTTTTCATAAATTAAACGAACGTCATTAAAACTTTACGTTATTGAATTGACAATAAACTTAAAATAAAATATCTTATTAATAAAATATTTACATCAAAATGAATCGTGCATTTTTTTAAACTATTATGACAAAAAAGAATTTATATATTTAAAAGGAATTTATATATTTAATTCCTTAAGATAAAACTTATAACACTTTATTTTCTTTAACTAATTTTTAACAACAACAAAAAAATTATTAAACAAACTGTTTCTTTAACAAAAAATCCATTAGTTTACAATTGCGGTGAAACGCTTTTACTTACGAGTTTATTTCTTCAGAATAAATGTCACTTAAACGATATCAAAAGATAATTTAAATATTCTAAAAGATGAAAGTTTTTGCGTAACTCAAAACTGCTGAACGGGTACGCAAATTGCCTTTTCGCGAGCTGCGTAACGCTTCTTAACGAGGCCTGTATATATAGGTCAAATCATTATATTTAAACCAATTTGAAGAAAACTTTGTGGGTCATCAACTCTGATTTTCCTGGTTTTTACATATTGTTATGTGCATTATGTAGATAGGCTAAATTTGAAATTTCAGACTTCTAAGTACAACGGTTCAGAAATTATTGCCTTAGATACA